>NW_028175534.1:12500-20000 GCF_949987555.1 Borostomias antarcticus | reverse complement strand
TTACTGTGGAAACACAGTCACTCTTGGCCACTGGACCTGGAACAGAGACAGGACAGTCCAAGCAGTCAGTTACAGCTGGGAGCTCACTACGATAGCCTGGCAGCTGCATGTTTAGATCATTCTGGAAGTACAAAGCGAGCAGAAGTGGGTACATTACTGTTTACACATTCTGACAAATACTGTGGGTGATCTTGATCTAGCTCACCCAGTTCGATGAAACCCTTAGTAAGTAAGTAAGAATGCACAAAGCGCTTTACAATACAAATAACACATAAAAAGGAAGAAAGAGCGACATACAAAATGCAATACATACAAAATACAAGGCAATTACGACATACAAAATACATTACAAGGCAGTTACAAAATACAGTACAAGGCAGTTACAGTTACCTGGGGAGGGGAGGAACTGTCCCAAATGTACAAGCTTCTCAGACTTCCAACTGAATAATGTGTTTGTCCATGTGGGTTAGAATATCTCTGCTCTACTTTTGCTTATTCTACTTCTGCTGTGATAGAACCGCATCATCATGAGGCAGCGTACGGCTGTGATAATTCAACAAGTAAATCCATAACTGAACCTTATTATCAAATTATTTAATCCTAATGAGGGGCGCTGTAGCTCAGTTGGTAGAGCGGTCGTTCAATGATCAAAGGGTCAGTGGTTTGAATCCCACCTAACCCCAAATTTCTCCCAATGAGCAGGTTAGCACCTTGCATGGCAGCTGCCGGCGTGAAGGAGAGGCCATTGTAAAGCGCTTTGAGTGCCGCTAAGGTGGAGAAGCACTATACAAGTGCAGTCCATTTACCATTTAATGAACATTCATAAAGCCTCAAATGTTATAATGCCTGCGACAAACTGAATTGAATGATATATGATACAGTAACATGTTTTGTCAGGTATGTGGCAATGCCTTATATACGATGCAAGTCCCACCTGTTACTGGGCTGTTCAGTAGAACACAGAGGGAACTAGAACACAACGCCTCTCTGCCACCTCACTTCAGTCAAGTCACTTCTACCAGATGGATGATGGCCTGATGGATGATGGCCTGACACATCAAACAGTGATATAGAGACCTGAGAATCATTGAGAACACCTGACTAAGCACCTAAATCGACATCATACCAGCCTACAGAGAGACCCTCCATGGCCCTGTGTGGTCATGACATATAGTGACTGCCTAATCAATTATACTGTGCACCGAAAACTTTGAATAGATCTTCAGTTGGACCAGTAGGGCAACTCTGAAGCTAGTTTTCAAGAACCTACAAAGTATAACTTTAATCAAACAAACACCCTATCATGAACGATTTCACTAATAAAAGGTTCTTCCACAGCAGGAACCAAGTATGGTCCTCAATAGCCTACTGTATTTGTGAGGGATTTCCCACTTGGACAAGCAAAGAACCCTTTTGGAACCCTTTTCCTAAGAGCATAAAGCCCAGTCTATAGACACAGATACAGTATTCCATGACCCCATGACCCCACCGTCAACCTACTCCCCCACCCGGTGGCCCAGCGATGGGGAGAGCCTTGGTCTCAGAGGGCCCAGCGATGGGGAGAGCCTTGGTCTCAGAGGGCCCAGCGATGGGGAGAGTCTTGGTCTCAGAGCCAGTACCCAGAGGGCCCAGCGATGGGGAGAGTCTTGGTCTCAGAGGGCCCAGCGATGGGGAGAGCCTTGGTCTCAGAGGGCCCAGCGATGGAGAGAGCCTTGGTCTCAGAGCCAGTACCCCGAGGGCCCAGCGATGGGGAGAGTCTTGGTCTCAGAGCCAGTACCCAGAGGGCCCAGCGATGGGGAGAGTCTTGGTCTCAGAGCCAGTACCCCGAGGGCCCAGCGATGGGGAGAGTCTTGGTCTCAGAGGGCCCAGCGATGGGGAGAGTCTTGGTCTCAGAGGGCCCAGCGATGGGGAGAGCCTTGGTCTCAGAGGGCCCAGCGATGGGGAGAGTCTTGGTCTCAGAGCCAGTACCCAGAGGGCCCAGCGATGGGGAGAGTCTTGGTCTCAGAGCCAGTACCCAGAGGGCCCAGCGATGGGGAGAGCCTTGGTCTCAGAGGGCCCAGCGATGGGGAGAGTCTTGGTCTCAGAGGGCCCAGCGATGGGGAGAGCCTTGGTCTCAGAGGGCCCAGCGGTGGGGGAGAGTCTTGGTCTCAGAGCCAGTACCCAGAGGGCCTTGCTGAAACTCAGCTGGGACGCATTTCTCCCAGGGACACAGGGGCAGCCGCCCTGCAGAGGCCATGGGTCGGCCCCAGTGTTGGGGACAAACACGTCTTTATGATGGAGACGCAGGAGGAAGACAAGAGGGCCAGTGTTCAGGTCCGAGAGGCCACCCAGCGGCTGGACAATCAAAAGTTTGGAAGCCAAGAGAGTGGCTTGGTGGTGGTGTGTGTGTGTGTGTGTGTGTGTGTGTGGACCAGGGGTTTTAAATGAGCCCACTGAGATGTGTGGTATTAATGTAGACCAGACGAAGGCTGTGGACTGACCACAGATGACCGTGAGTGATTCAGAGATGGCCTGGTGCTCTGGGCCCTGGGGGCTTGTAGGGACTCCACTGAGTAGCCAATCACTCTGTCTGACCCTCACATGGCCTGGCAGGAATACAAGTGTCTGGTCAGACACACACACACACACACACACACACACACACACACACACACAAGGGCGATACTCAGAGAGCGGATGTGCTGGTGAATGACTTGGCTCTCTGTCAGTCGGTCAGCCAGGAGACCATCTCCCTCTGGGGTGACTAACAGTAGGAGCTTCATCACACACTTCTTATGAACACACAACTACAATACCCTTTGATGCCTCTGGCATTTCAGCAAACTCTTTCAACTTAAAAAGCAATCGGACTGGACTGGCTGCAGTGGTGTGTGACTGTTTGAAGTGTGGTATTTCTCCACTGAAATTGGGCAGTTGGCCAGTAACTCCTGGAGCTCAAAAACGGAAAATACCAGACTACTATACAAAGTCATAATCGTCGTCAAGTTGTTTTACTGTAATGTGTGCTGGGACCTAAAAAAACAATTTAGACTAAAATAAACTTAATCAACACACGTTTTCCTGTTGAGGTGTTTTTTCTTCTGATGATGCAATATACCACAGCAATGTAGTCTACTGGACATCTATATGCTGTCTGACCTCAAGCAGCTCGTCCTCAGAGGTCAAGCTGATGTGGTGTAACGTTGTGTGAGGATGTCTGTGTTAATTGGCCCATTGCCTTAATGGTGCCTTCGATTGGTTGGAGCCGGACAGCAGTCAACCATGGGAGCTCTCTGATATGAGCGCGTGCGCAGCGGGTTCCCTGGATTCAGAACGTCTCTGATATGAGCGCGTGCGCAGCGGGCTCCCTGGATTCAGAACGTCTCTGATATGAGCGCGTGCGCAGCGGGCTCCCTGGATTCAGAACGTCTCTGATATGAGCGCGTGCGCAGCGGGCTCCCTGTATTCATAACGTCTCTGATATGAGCTCGTGCGCAGCAGGCTCCCTGGATTCAGAACGTCTCTGATATGAGCTCGTGGATTCAGAACGTCTCTGATATGAGCTCGTGGATTCAGAACGTCTCTGATATGAGCGCGTGGATTCAGAACGTCTCTGATATGAGCTCCTGGATTCAGAACGTCTCTGATATGAGCTCGTGGATTCAGAACGTCTCTGATATGAGCTCGTGATTCAGAACGTGGTCAGAATGGCGTTCGGTTGCATTAATCAAATGAATGCAGGCGCGGTGGCACTGAATCAAATAAAAAGATACGAGATCATATAATATTTTAATCATTCTGGCGTTACAGCAGCATAAAAGACCGCATAAGAACAACAATCGAGAGCACATCATGATGAATAAATAAACTAACACAATCCTACTATACACAGTACACACAATATGTAACAGTGGACAAATTATACATGTGAATAATAATGACCATATTTGGGTTCACTAAAATCCCACACACAAAAATCCCGAGAAGTAGCCTATGAGTGGAAGCCAAGAACAAAGCAACGCTTCAAGATAATAGTTTGTAGTTTCTAGTTTGTCACAGGCACGGTCACTCAATTACGCATCCGCGCGTACTTGGACAAAATGAAAGCCTTGCTTGTGTCCAGCTGGAGGCTATGAAAGACACCTTTTGGATGTCACGAGTGATTACCGGAGGGAGCGAAAGGAGGATTGACTGTATAACGGAGAAGGGAGGAGCCAGGTTGCCGAGGTGAACGTAGCCCGTGCAACCTATCAATCAACCCGTCTCCAAACGACACGGTGCCCGGTCGTGATTACCGAACACCGCTCGGGAGAGGCGAGAGCACGGAGCAGGGAGCCCGGGGAAGGTCGTGTGTGAATCACGGGATACCCTTCCAACAGGGACGGATGGGAAATAACCACACTACAGACAGAAGGGACATGGCTCAATAATACAGAACAGCGGATTTCCCTCATTCCCCACGGAGTGACTTGATTAGGCCACCGTAACTGATCTAATCTGCTTGACAGGTTCGATTCGACAGGACGCATAGAAAACATATTAAGGTAACGTGATGATAATTACAAGATTGCTTGATTTTCACATTGTTGGTGATGATAAACTGAGACGTGCATGCGCGGTGTGTGAGGGTGGCAGGGGGGTGTGGGTTTACGCGTCATGTCGAATGCATGCGTGCTAATGCATGTTGTGTATTTAATAAAAAAAAGGGCATGTTGTGTATTGTAATGAACCAGTTGATCAAAATCTATATTATGCACATGCTGCATAGTTGACACAATGCCTATTTGCACAATATTTAATTCAGTTATAGATCTGGACTAGGCTACTTGTCATGTTAAAAAGAGCACATGTGGATTGTCCAGTGGGCTACTGTAGGCCTACTGTACCTGTGCATCAGGTGCGCGGCTGGTCACGCTCTGTAGGGCTGGTCTCTTAAAGGGGCACTTTACTCAAAATCCATTTTTTTATTTCTATTTTTTCTATCATTATTATAATCGTAATGATTAAAATCATTATTATTTAACATATTATTATTATTATTGTTGTTGTTGTTGTTATTATTATTTAATCATATTATTTTGTGTGTATCAATTCATGATGTATATGATGTAAAAATATCCTTATTTGAGTGTAATAGTCTGTAGCCGCTGCAGTCCCCAAAAAGTGGGAGGTGCATGCAAATGATATGCAAATGAGCTGATCAACCTTCCCTTTAAAAGGGGCTGATTTACATAGACCAGTATGGTGGACCAGACAATCATCCTCCAGAAATTACAGAACAATTTCAAGGTTTTCAGAAACAATCCGGGTTGATGGATGGTGTGTGTGTGTGTGTGTGTGTGTGTGTGTGTGTGTGTGTGTGTGTGTGTGTAACTACAGAACCTTAAACTACAGAACATTAGCAACAGGGGTGGTTACAGGGTTGAAAGAAGGGGGGTGTTACAGGGTTGAAAGAAGAGGGGTGGTTACAGGGTTGAAAGAAGAGGGGTGGTTACAGGGTTGAAAGAAGAGGGGTGGTTACAGGGTTGAAAGGAGAGGGGGGGGTGGTTACAGGGTTGAAAGGAGAGGGGGGTTACAGGGTTGAAAGGAGAGGGGTGGTTACAGGGTTGAAAGGAGAGGGGGGTTACAGGGTTGAAAGGAGAGGGTGGTTACAGGGTTGAAAGGAGAGGGGGGTTACAGGGTTGAAAGGAGAGGGGGTTTACAGGGTTGAAAGGAGAGGGGGGGTTACAGGGTTGAAAGGAGAGGGGGGTTACAGGGTTGAAAGGAGAGGGGGGTTTACAGGGTTGAAAAGAGAGGGGTGGTTACAGGGTTGAAAGGAGAGGGGTGGTTACAGGGTTGAAAGGGAGGGGGGTTACAGGGTTGAAAGGAGAGGGGTGGTTACAGGGTTGAAAGGAGAGGGGGGTTACAGGGTTGAAAGGAGAGGGTGGTTACAGGGTTGAAAGGAGAGGGGGTTACATGGTTGAAAGGAGAGGGGGGTTACAGGGTTGAAAGGAGAGGGGGGTTACAGGGTTGAAAGGAGAGGGGGGTTACAGGGTTGAAAGGAGAGGGGGGTTACAGGGTTGAAAGAAGAGGGGTGGTTACAGGATTGAAAGGAGAGGGGGGTTACAGGGTTGAAAGAAGAGGGGGGTTACAGGGTTGAAAGAAGGGGGAGGGGGGTTACAGGGTTGAAAGGAGAGGGGGAGGGGGGTTACAGGGTTGAAAGGAGAGGGGGAGGGGGGTTACAGGGTTGAAAGGGAGGGGGGTTACAGGGTTGAAAGAAGAGGGGGGTTACAGGGTTGAAAGAAGGGGGAGGGGGGCTACAGGGTTGAAAGGAGGGGGGGGTTACAGGGTTGAAAGGAGAGGGGTGGTTACAGGATTGAAAGGAGAGGGGGGTTACAGGGTTGAAAGAAGAGGGGGAGGGGGGTTACAGGGTTGAAAGAAGAGGGGGGGTTACAGGGTTGAAAGAAGAGGGGGAGGGGGGTTACAGGGTTGAAAGAAGAGGGGGGGTTACAGGGTTGAAAGAAGAGGGGGGTTACAGGGTTGAAAGGAGAGGGGGGTTGCAGGGTTGAAAGGAGAGGGGGGTTACAGGGTTGAAAGGAGAGGGGGGTTACAGGGTTGAAAGGAGAGGGGGGGTTACAGCGTTGAAAGGAGAGGGGGGTTACAGGGTTGAAAGGAGAGGGGTGGTTACAGGGTTGAAAGGAGAGGGTGGTTACAGGGTTGAAAGAAGGGGGAGGGTGGTTACAGGGTTGAAAGGAGAGGGGTGGTTACAGGGTTGAAAGGAGAGGGGGGTTACAGGGTTGAAAGAAGGGGGATGGGGGTTACAGGGTTGAAAGAAGGGGGAGGGGGTTACAGGGTTGAAAGGAGAGGGGGGTTACAGGGTTGAAAGAAGGGGGAGGGGGTTTAGAGGGTTGAAAGAAGGGGGAGGGGGTTACAGGATTGAAAGGAGAGGGGGGTTACAGGGTTGAAAGAAGGGGGAGGGGGTTTACAGGGTTGAAAGGAGAGGGGTGGTTACAGGGTTGAAAGAAGGGGGAGGGGGTTTACAGGGTTGAAAGGAGAGGGTTACAGGGTTGAAAGAAGGGGGAGGGGGTTTACAGGGTTGAAAGGAGAGGGGTGGTTACAGGGTTGAAAGAAGGGGGAGGGGGTTTACAGGGTTGAAAGGAGAGGGGTGGTTACAGGGTTGAAAGAAGGGGGAGGGGGTTTACAGGGTTGAAAGGAGAGGGTTACAGGGTTGAAAGGAGAGGGGTGGTTACAGGGTTGAAAGGGAGGGGGGTTACAGGGTTGAAAGAAGGGGGAGGGGGTTTACAGGGTTGAAAGGAGAGGGGTGGTTACAGGGTTGAAAGGGAGGGGGGTTACAGGGTTGAAAGGAGAGGGGGGTTACAGGGTTGAAAGGAGAGGGGGTTACAGGGTTGAAAGGAGAGGGGGGTTGCAGGGTTGAAAGGAGAGGGGGGTTACAGGGTTGAAAGAAGGGGGAGGGGGGTTACAGGGTTGAAAGGAGAGGGGGAGGGGGGTTACAGGGTTGAAAGGAGAGGGGGAGGGGGGTTA
>NW_028175534.1:0-7500 GCF_949987555.1 Borostomias antarcticus | reverse complement strand
GATGCTTGAACAGCTGAGAGCCCTTGGCACACACAGCCCCCAACACACACACACACACACACACACACACGATCACACCACAGCGTTTTGAAAATATTGTGACATTATTATTCAATCATGATTATTAATGATGGCACCCCTCTGACCACTCTCTGTATTTGTTCTACAGCAGGAACCGGGGAACTCTACAGGGTTCTGAGGACTGCGGAACCGACCCGTCTGGGGACCAGCGCACCAGAGGCGGGGGGAGGTGGGTGGGCGCGGAACCATACAGAACCCTGTGTCCTGGTGGAACCAGCTGCACACACACACACACACACACACACACACACACTGGATGTGTGTGTGTGCTGTTAGAGCCCAGTTTTGACTCATCTTTAGGTAATAAAAGTGAAGAATGTAGGCGTGTACAGTGCCAAAGTTCAACATAGGATATGACCCTGCATAACCTCTGAGAGAGAGAGAGGACAGGACGGTCACTATCGGGCTGGAGACTGATGATATACTGCGGTTCCCCGAGCTGCTGACCAGAGCTGGCCTGCTGGAGGGGTAACCAGGCAACCGGGCGAGCGAATCAGGAACCCTGCGCTTTCTCCGTGAGGAACATGCTAACTGACCCCTGAGGACTACAACTCTTCAACCAAGACTACAACTCCCATCGGGACCCTACTGAACCCAAGCCGGGACTACGACGTCCCTCTTCTCATCCGTCCTTCCCTACCTGTATATCCCGGCGTCCGTCCGCCATGGCGATGTCCCAGGGGACGTCCACCTTCCTGGCGTGCTTTGCGGGGTTCTGGTTGGTGTGGGCGCTGATCGTGATGCTGTGCTGCTTCTGCAGCTTCCTGCAGCGCCGTCTGAAGCGCGGCCGCGAGGAGCGTCTGAGGGAGCGCTGTCTCCGGCCGCTGGAGATGGAGCCCCTAGACGGCGCCCGGGGGTACCCCCCCGCCCTCCCCGGCAGGGAGCCCCCCCCAGTTCTGCCCCCCCCAGACCCTGCCCCCTCCCCTGCCCATTCACCTCCCCCACACTCTGCCCCAGGGCAACTGGACCAGCATGCCAGGTACCGTCATGATTACACTGCGTCTGATGTGTACATAACGTTTTTCGCTACCAAGATCGTGTTCATTTGTGCTTCTACTGTATGAGAAATATTTATAGGGAAATTATCCAGCTGCCCCAACTGGTACAGTAGGCCTACAAACACGAAACACAGTTTTACCATGTATATTATTACCATGTTTATTCTGCTTCTTTACCATATTCTGCTTCTTTACCATGTATATTCTGCTTCTTTACCATGTATATTCTGCTGCTTTACCATTTTCTGCTTCTTTACCATGTTCTGCTTCTTTACCATGTATATTCTGCTGCTTTACCATGTTCTGCTTCTTTACCATTTATGTTCTGCTTCTTTACCATGTTCTGCTTCTTTACCATGTTCTGCTGCTTTACCATGTTCTGCTTCTTTACCATGTTCTGCTTCTTAACCATGTATATTCTGCTTCTTTACCATGTATATTCTGCTTCTTTACCATGTATATTCTGCTTCTTAACCATGTATATTCTGCTTCTTTACCATGTATATTCTGCTTCTTAACCATGTATATTCTGCTTCTTTACCATGTATATTCTGCTTCTTTACCATGTATATTCTGCTTCTTAACCATGTATATTCTGCTTCTTTACCATGTATATTCTGCTTCTTTCACCAACATAGACTCATCCCTCTTTGACCGGGTTATCTTAGGTATGTAGGCCTATTACTGTCAAAAACAGGGTTATCTTAGGTATGTAGGCCTATTACTGTCAAAAACAGGGTTATCTTAGGTATGTAGGCCTATTACTGTCAAAAACAGGGTTATCTTAGGTATGTAGGCCTATTACTGTCAAAAACAGGGTTATCTTAGGTATGTAGGCCTATTACTGTCAAAAACAGGGTTATCTTAGGTATGTAGGCCTATTACTGTCAAAAACAGGGTTATCTTAGGTATGTAGGCCTATTACTGTCAGTAAGAGATACAGGAGACATGGATGTAGCTAGTCTAGTCTAGCGTTGAGGAGATATGGTTGTAGCTAGTCTAGTCTAGCGTTGAGGTGATATGGTTGTAGCTAGTCTAGTTTAGCTTTGAGGTGATATGGTTGTAGCTAGTCTAGTCTAGCGTTGAGGAGACATGGTTGTAGCTAGTCTAGTCTAGCGTTGAGGAGACATGTTCAGCTAGTCTAGTCTAGCGTTGAGGAGACATGGTTGTAGCTAGTCTAGTCTAGCGTTGAGGAGACATGTTCAGCTAGTCTAGTCTAGCGTTGAGGAGACATGGTTGTAGCTAGTCTAGTCTAGTGTTGAGGAGACATGGTTGTAGCTAGTCTAGTCTAACGTTGAGAAGACATGTTCAGCTAGTCTAGTCTAGTGTTGAGGAGACATGTTCAGCTAGTCTAGTGTTGAGGAGACATGGTTGTAGCTAGTCTAGTCTAGCGTTGAGGAGACATGGTTGTTCTGTAGCTAGTCTAGTCTAGCGTTGAGGAGACATGGTTGTAGCTAGTCTAGTCTAGCGTTGAGGAGACATGGTTGTAGCTAGTCTAGTCTAGCGTTGAGGAGATATGGTTGTAGCTAGTCTAGTCTAGCGTTGAGGAGACATGGTTGTAGCTAGTCTAGTCTAGTGTTGAGGAGACATGGTTGTAGCTAGTCTAGTCTAGCGTTGAGGAGACATGGTTGTAGCTAGTCTAGCCTAGCGTTGAGGAGACATGGTTGTAGCTAGTCTAGCCTAGCGTTGAGGAGACATGGTTGAACTGTAGCTAGTCTAGCCTAGCGTTGAGGAGACATGTTCAGCTAGTCTAGTCTAGTGTTGAGGAGACATGTTCAGCTAGTCTAGTCTAACGTTGAGAAGACATGGTTGTAGCTAGTCTAGTCTAGTGTTGAGGAGACATGTTCAGCTAGTCTAGTCTAGTGTTGAGGAGACATGTTCAGCTAGTCTAGTCTAGTGTTGAGGAGACATGTTCAGCTAGTCTAGTCTAGCGTTGAGGAGACATGTTCAGCTAGTCTATTCTAACGTTGAGGAGACATGTTCAGCTAGTCTAGTCTAGTGTTGAGGAGACATGGTTGTAGCTAGTCTAGTCTAGCGTTGAGGAGACATGTTCAGCTAGTCTAGTCTAGTGTTGAGGAGACATGGTTGTAGCTAGTCTAGTCTAGTGTTGAGGAGACATGGTTGTAGCTAGTCTAGTCTAGCGTTGAGGAGACATGGTTGTAGCTAGTCTAGTCTAGCGTTGAGGAGACATGGTTGTAGCTAGTCTAGTCTAGCGGTGAGGAGATATGGTTGTAGCTAGTCTAGTCTAGCGTTGAGGAGATATGGTTGTAGCTAGTCTAGTCTAGCGTTGAGGAGATATGGTTGTAGCTAGTCTAGTCTAGTGTTGAGGAGATATGGTTGTAGCTAGTCTAGCCTAGCGTTGAGGAGACATGGTTGTAGCTAGTCTAGTCTAGCGTTGAGGAGACATGGTTGTAGCTAGTCTAGTCTAGCGTTGAGGAGACATGGTTGTAGCTAGTCTAGTCTAGCGTTGAGGAGATATGGTTGTAGCTAGTCTAGTCTAGCGTTGAGGAGATATGGTTGTAGCTAGTCTAGTCTAGTGTTGAGGAGATATGGTTGTAGCTAGTCTAGCCTAGCGTTGAGGAGATATGGTTGTAGCTAGTCTAGTCTAACGTTGAGGAGACATGTTCAGCTAGTCTAGCCTAGCGTTGAGGAGACATGGTTGTAGCTAGTCTAGTCTAGTGAGCCTAGTGCGATGGGGAGTCAGGCGTGGGTGGTGAGTGAGTGAGTGGGCAGAGAAGTAGCAACACAGCAGAGAGAGAGAGAGAGAGAGAGAGGTGAACAGAATTAGAGAGGGAGGGAGAGGGGGAGAGGGAGAGAGAGATGAACATAGAGGGAGAGAGAGAGGCAGGAGATGGAAGGGATGGGATAAACAGCTACTGTAGAGAGAGAGATGGATGGATGGATGGATGGATGGTGGATGGAAGGATGGATGGATGGAAGTGGAGTAGGGAGGCAACATCAGAGAGAGAGTGCAAGAGACGGAAAAGCAGGAAAAAAATCTGAAATCAGTGGTTGGCCTGTCGCCTGGCTGTTCTACCCTGCCCCCCCCCAATCCACCTCCTCTCCCTCAACAGCCCTCAGCTGCCTGAGGGCCCCCCTGGGTCTATCAGGCTAGAGGGGATGGGCTGGGCTCTGGGAGAGAAGCCTGGTGATTGAGCTGAAGGGTTTGGAGGGGGAGGAGCCTCCCACTTCTCCCCGGTCTGAGTGTTCCTGTCAGGGTGAACAGCTCAATACGCTCTGCCCCGCCCACCACCCTCAACACAGCTTAGCACACACACACACACACACACACACACACACACACACACACACACACACAAACATGTGCTTGCACACACACACACACACAAGCACACACACACACACAAACACAAACACGTGCTTGCACACACACACAAACACACACACAAACACACACAAACACGTGTATCACACACACACACACACACACACACACACACACACACACACACACACACACACACACACACACACACACCCCAACCTCAGGTGTCATTGGATCACTTGTCATTATTGCTTTTACCCACACTTACCTCTGGGTCCCAAAACAACCCACTCATACCCAGCGCTTTAGCTCCTCCCCCTAACCCTAGCTGTTCTCTCCTCCCCCTAACCCTAGCTCCTCCCCCTAACCCTAGCTCCTCCCCCTAACCCTAGCTGTTCTCTCCTCCCCCTAACCCTAGCTCCTCCCCCTAACCCTAGCTGTTCTCTCATCCCCCTAACCCTAGCTGTTCTCTCCTCCCCCTAACCCTAGCTGTTCTCTCCTCCCCTAACCCTAGCTGTTCTCTCCTCCCCCTAACCCTAGCTGTTCTCTCCTCCCCCTAACCCTAGCTGTTCTCTCCTCCCCCTAACCCTAGCTGTTCTCTCCTCCCCCTAACCCTAGCTCCTCCCCCTAACCCTAGCTGTTCTCTCCTCCCCCTAACCCTAGCTCCTCCCCCTAACCCTAGCTGTTCTCTCCTCCCCCTAACCCTAGCTGTTCTCTCCTCCCCCTAACCCTAGCTCCTCCCCCTAACCCTAGCTGTTCTCTCCTCCCCCTAACCCTAGCTGTTCTCTCCTCCCCCTAACCCTAGCTCCTCCCCCTAACCCTAGCTGTTCTCTCCTCCCCCTAACCCTAGCTGTTCTCTCCTCCCCCTAACCCTAGCTCCTCCCCCTAACCCTAGCTGTTCTCTCCTCCCCCTAACCCTAGCTCCTCCCCCTAACCCTAGCTGTTCTCTCCTCCCCCTAACCCTAGCTGTTCTCTCCTCCCCCTAACCCTAGCTCCTCCCCCTAACCCTAGCTGTTCTCTCCTCCCCCTAACCCTAGCTGTTCTCTCCTCCCCCTAACCCTAGCTCCTCCCCCTAACCCTAGCTGTTCTCTCCTCCCCCTAACCCTAGCTGTTCTCTCCTCCCCCTAACCCTAGCTGTTCTCTCCTCCCCCTAACCCTAGCTGTTCTCTCCTCCCCCTAACCCTAGCTGTTCTCTCCTCCCCCTAACCCTAGCTCCTCCCCCTAACCCTAGCTGTTCTCTCCTCCCCCTAACCCTAGCTCCTCCCCCTAACCCTAGCTGTTCTCCCCTCCCCCTAACCCTAGCTGTTCTCTCCTCCCCCTAACCCTAGCTCCTCCCCCTAACCCTAGCTGTTCTCTCCTCCCCCTAACCCTAGCTCCTCCCCCTTACCCTAGCTGTTCTCTCTCACCCCCAGAGCCGGACATTTTTGGGAAGCCCCCTTGCTACGAGGAGGCGGTCCTGATGGAGGACCCCCCGCCCCCCTACAGCGAGGTGCTGGCCGACCACCGAGGGGGGGTCACCTGCACCAAGCCACCCCCCCGGGCCCCCCGGGACCTCCAGGAGCAGCACCAGGTGGAGAGCAGCAAGCCTCCCCCCGCCACGGTGCTCCCTGAGCGGGCGTACTCCTCCCTGATCCTGCCCCCCGCCCGGCGCTGGGACTCCCTGGGCCGCCTGCTCTCCACCATGGACCTCAACCACAACGCGCTGGGCCCCTCCCACGCCCTCTCGCCCCCGCGGCCGCCGCCCGCCACCGCCACCGTGCCTCGCCAGGGCCACGCCCACCCGGAGGCGGGGCTCGGGACCCTCCGGGGGCTGGAGGGGCTGGAGCAGAACTGTGGCCTGCCCATGGCCTTCCCTCTCCTGGGACGCAGCACCGCCGTGTAGGCGGGGGAACCGGGGAACCGGGGGAACCGGGAGCCTCGGGGCCGGAGGCTGGACTCTCTTTAAGGCTGAGGCTGGACTCTCTTTGAGGCTGGACTGGGTTGGGGTTGAACTCAAGTCTGACTCTGCGGATGTGGGTTTGGGAGATTAGCCTTGCCATTTGTTTATTGCTGCCCAAACGGTGGCGCCGATTCATGCGGTCGGCCAATCAGTGGCGATCAGAGATTCTCCCAGACTACCTGAAACACCCTAGTAACTGCTCCGCCGGCGACGAATGTGATTGGTTTAGAGTAATACAGCGTTTTTTTCCCCACTGTCCCCGAAGCTAACGAGTCCAGCCAGACTCTGGCCTGCAGAACGGCCCTGTGGAGATATGAGATATGAGAGAGACATGTAGGTCTGGCTAAGAGAGACCAGGTTGACCTCAGCTGAGGACGAGCCTCTTTATGTCCATCCCTCTTTCCTTCCCTGCCTCTGTGTTCATCTCTCTTTCCCTCAGTCTCTCTCTCTCTCCCTCCTTCTCTTGTTCTGCTCATCCTCCTCTCCCCGTCTCCTCGCCCGACGCGGAGCAGCTATTGTGCGAGTCTGCAGTTGCCATGGCTCCCGGGAATGGTCTGTTGCCCACGGCGACTGGCACGCCGGCGAACTCTCGTCCTCTCTTGTTCACTACATACATTTTCACATCCCTTCTTTCTCTCTGGCGCCAGTGAGGCAGCACTGTCCTGAGCTGGGCCGGTCTCCCACGGCGTGGCGGAGCGTTATTTAGGGGCCCGGAGCTCGTCGGGAGGGAACGCTGAAGCCCCCCTGCTGTCAGCGCTGAGGAACACGGCTGGTACCCCTCCTCCGCTGGCAGGTGCAGGGATGTTCCCATGCCTGTCTGTGAATTTCAATGTGATGCAACGCCGGTTTAAACACTGCAAGTGGGCGGAGCCACCAGAGCTCTCGATTCATTGGACCAATCAAGAACAGAGAGAGAGAGAGAGAGAGAGAGTGGTCGAGGTTTCAGTTCAGAATAACTCATTTGCTTGTCTTCTGTTGCAATGCCGTAAATGACTTTTTAATGTCTGTCTGCTCATCTCGCCCTCCCTCCCCCTCTCTCTCTCTCTCCCTCTCTCTCTCCCTCCCTCCCCCTCCCTCTCTCTCTCTCTCCCTCCCTCCCTAGAATCACTCCAGCCAAGTTATTTCTACTGTAGGAAGGTCTGTTTCTCTCCCTCTCTCTCATCCCATTCCTCTCCCTCTCTCTCATCCCATTCCTC
>NW_028175535.1:0-1000 GCF_949987555.1 Borostomias antarcticus | reverse complement strand
CACACACACGCCCAAGGGCAGCGGGGAGGGTGAACCCTGGTGCTCCTGTCTGTCTTCGTCAGGGACAGACAGCGTTAGCGGTCATGGACATGTTTCTCAGGCACGGACACAGAGAGGGGGGTCATAGAAAGACAAAAGATCGCCAAGTTGTCCACCGCCTGGGTCTGGTCAGCTCACAGAGGATTCCTCCACCCCTGCAGTACCTTCAAGGACCCCTAGGGGGCCCCAGTTGATAACGCCTGCCTCTTGTTCCTCATTCATTACATTACAGGCATTTAGCAGATGCTTTCATCCGAAGCGACTAACAATAATTGCATTTAACGTAGGAAACGTACAGTAGGAAAAGCCAGTGTACTACTACTTGCCAGAACTCACTCGCTCTCCCAGGTGCTAGAGGCAATCTTCCGAGATGTGTTTTCAGGTACAGTGGTTGTTTTTCTGCCCTTATAACCCGTCTCTCCCCTGGGCTCCGGGACACAGACAGGGCCCCTCGTTCCCAGCAGCACACAGACAGAAATAACACCGTGGCTGTCCAGAAACTAGACCGGCCCCGAGCGCTCAGACCCTGAGAGGTGGTGTTTATGGTACAGTGGATCCTCAAGGGACTAGGATAACACCTGGAGTGGGACTAGGAATAATAACTCACCATGGGTGTCCAGAGACTAGTCTGGCCCCCAACCACAGAGTGGTGTTTGTGGACCAGAGAGAGAGAGAGGGAACCGACTGCCGAGGAGATGGAGTTTGTAGGTAGTGTGTGAAGAACATCTCTGTTGTGATGAAGAACCTTCTGGGGACCTCAGCAGGAACGCTGCATCAAACAGCACTACCCCCCAAATCTCAGCTAGAGCTTCTCTTTCAACTAGCAGAGGAACAGCACGACCTCACACACACACACACACACACGGGAAGTGTGTGTGTGTGTTTCTGAAGGCATGTATCCTGATATCAGACAGAATTGTCAACTCATTCCACTCCATTGAGAATAGAATCAGCAAACTTT
>NW_028175536.1:88471-91039 GCF_949987555.1 Borostomias antarcticus | reverse complement strand
AGGTGAGACACACACACACACACACACACACCCCACACACTCCACATCCAGCGGGCCCCATGGTGACGGCGCAGAGTCAGCTGACCAGCATCTGTGGTCGTCGTGTGTTTAACATACTTGGCCGTATTTACACACAACAGGCTTTTCTGATCACATCTTTCCTCCCGGAGACGCAGTCAGAAACATCCTCGTTCACATAGCAGTCCTATATTCTGGGACTTTGCACAGCGTCTAGTTAGCTAGATGGAAAAAGTCTCCATGTTTTGCTGCTGTTGTTAGTAGAAATTAAACAGGAAGTTCTCTGCCCACTTCCTGTTGGTGCTGTGGTGAACTGGTGTGGGTGGGCGGTTCAATGTTATGGCCGGGCTTTGTCGTCTGTCTGGCTTCCAACTTGGGGAAGGGTGGCGACCTCAAAGTAAGCCCCCCCCCCCGCCTCCCCCCTCCCCCCCCGGGCTCACTCCTCCTCCCCTCCCCCTCTCCTCTCCCCTCTCTCCCCCTCTCTGATTGATCTTTAATGAGCCCCCCCCCCCTCTCTGGTTCAGGCTGTTCCTAGGCTCGGTGGGGGTCTAGGTCTAGGAGATCTTTATTGGTCTACAGGGGAGGCGCGGTTGGTTTGTGCGGTGAGGTGTGTGTGTGCGCGTGTATCAATAAGTATCAGTGTGTGTGTGTGTGTGTGTGGCGTGCTGATATGTATCAGTGTGGTTTTGTGCACTCTTGTGTGTGTTTATGCATCCGTGTGTGTGTTTGTTTGTTTGTTCGTCCATGTGTGTGTTCTTGTATGTATTTGTGTGTGTGTCCGTGCATATGTGTGTTTGTATGTGTGTGTTTGTGTGTGTGCATTTGTGCGTGTGTGTTTGTGTGTGTGTGTCCGTCCGTGCGTGTGTGTATGTGTGTGTGTGTGCGTGTGTGCATGTGTGTGCGTGTCCGTCCGTGGGTGTCTGTATGTGTGTGTGCGTGCGTGTCTGTGTGTGTGTGCGCGTGTGTGTGTCCGTCCGTGCCTATGTGTGTGTGTGTGTGTGTGTGTCTGTCCGTCTGTGCGTGTGTGTGTGTGCGTGTCCGTCCGTGCCTATGTGTGTGTGTGTGTGTGTGTCTGTCCGTCTGTGCGTGTGTGTGTGTGCGTGTCCGTCCGTGTTTGTGTGTGTGTCCGTCCGTGCGTGTGTGCGTGTCCGTCCGTCCTTGCGTGTGTCGTGTGTGCGTGTCCCGTCCGTGTGTGTGTGCGTGTCCGTCCGTCCGTGTGTGTGGTGTCGTGTGTGTGTGTGTGTGTGTGTGTGTGCTGGTGGAATCAGGGTAATGAGAGGTAATGGATGCCAGATGGGCGTCTGTCAGGACCTGAGGAGAGTGACGAGCCCCTAACAGGAACCAGACGTTACCATGACGCCTTTGAACTGGGGCGGCTTCCTACCCCAGAACCAGAACCAGCAGAGACGCCTCTATCTGCCCCGTCCTACCCCAGACCCAGAACCAGAACCAGCAGAGACGCCTCTATCTGCCCCGTCCTACCCTAGACCCAGAACCAGAACCAGCAGAGACGCCTCTATCTGCCCCGTCCTACCCTAGACCCAGAACCAGCAGAGACGCCTCTATCTGCCCCGTCCTACCCTAGACCCAGAACCAGAACCAGCAGAGACGCCTCTATCTGCCCCGTCCTACCCCAGAACCAGAACCAGCAGAGACGCCTCTATCTGCCCCGTCCTACCCCAGACCCAGAACCAGAACCAGCAGAGAAGCCTCTATCTGCCCCGTCCTACCCCAGACCCAGAACCAGCAGAGACGCCTCTATCTGCCCCGTCCTACCCTAGACCCAGAACCAGAACCAGCAGAGACGCCTCTATCTGCCCCGTCCTACCCTAGACCCAGAACCAGAACCAGCAGACGCCTCTATCTGCCCCGTCCTACCCCAGACCCAGAACCAGAACCAGCAGAGAAGCCTCTATCTGCCCCGTCCTACCCCAGACCCAGAACCAGTAGAGACGCCTCTATCTGCCCCGTGCTACCCTAGACCCAGAACCAGCAGAGACGCCTCTATCTGCCCCGTGCTACCCTAGACCCAGAACCAGCAGAGACGCCTCTATCTGCCCCGTCCTACCCTAGACCCAGAACCAGGACCAGCAGAGACACCTCTATCTGCCCCGTCCTACCCTAGACCCAGAACCAGCAGAGACGCCTCTATCTGCCCCGTCCTACCCTAGACCCAGAACCAGCAGAGACGCCTCTATCTGCCCCGTCCTACCCTAGACCCAGAACCAGCAGAGACGCCTCTATCTGCCCCGTCCTACCCTAGACCCAGAACCAGAACCAGCAGAGTCGCCTCTATCTGCCCCGTCCTACCCTAGACCCAGAACCAGCAGAGACGCCTCTATCTGCCCCGTCCTACCCTAGACCCAGAACCAGAACCAGTAGCTACGCCTCTATCTGCCCCGTCCTACCCCAGACCCAGAACCAGCAGAGACGCCTCTATCTGCCCCGTCCTACCCTAGACCCAGAACCAGCAGAGACGCCTCTATCTTCCCCGTCCTACCCCAGACCCAGAACCAGAACCAGCAGAGACGCCTCTACCTGCCCCGTCCT
>NW_028175536.1:80971-83471 GCF_949987555.1 Borostomias antarcticus | reverse complement strand
GGTAACCATAGGAGCTGGGGAACCCTTTCTCCCAGGGTTCCGTTGAGCGTCATGACGGAACAACGACGGGAAACTGCCCCTTGGGGGTAATAAAGACCATCCATCCATCGAAACAAAACGTCCGTGCCTGTGATCAGACCCGGAGGGGGAGGGGCTTATAGAGGCGTTCTGGAGGGAGGGGTTACTGTCGACGGAAATTCCATTCGAACGAGAGGAGTTAAAATGGCTGCCACTGCGCAAAAAAAAAACAAAAGCGTTCCCTGGGACGACTGTTGCCCTGGTAACACAGAAACACAGAGCGGAAGCCTGGAGGACTCGGGTCTATGATGTCACTAACTCAGTTAAACCACTAAAGAAGAAGATCACAGGCGGAAGGAGAAGAAGAAGAAGATGAGGAGATAACGGTGGACGACTGTGGTTCTGAGATAATCTGTCCTTTGTTGTTCTGTTTTAGTTTAGTTGAGTTTTGTTTTGCACTGTGCATTCCATAATGTGAACCATAGGATCGTCCCAGACTCTGGGGGAAGGAAAGCTCTTAGGTTATTTAATTATCGTGTTGGACTTTGAAGACAGGATTTGATACTGTTCTCCGCTTTCGTCCGCTCTCAACAGGTGATGACTAATCGTTTGGACATCCTGTAAAAGCACGTATCGACGCAAATGTGGTTCTAAAGTATGAAGTGGGTTTTTTTCTCCATACAAAAAAAAGTAGCGGTTCTTGGCCGGGCTTTGTTAAAGTGAGAGAAATACTTTGTTCAAAGTGTCTTAAGTTACGACCATACTCGCACGCACACACACACACACACACACACACACACACACAGACACGCCCGACGTCTTACCACTGACATGCTGAGGACCAAAACATCTTGGAAGGTTATACTGTGTAGACTGAGGCAGACGGATGACGAGCCGACGGCTCCTTCTGCTGTTCAGCCTCCTCGCTGGGCCTCACCCGCCTCCTCGCTGGGTCTCTCTGGGTGACTATAGCACTAGTGAGGACCGTTACAGTGTTTCACAGTTTAGCATCAAGGCCTTAGTGCACTTACTGGAGATTGCCCAAAGAAAACTGTCCATTACAGTATATACCAAGGGTGTGGTTCTGGATACTTCCTGGTAAAGCTGTCCTAGTTGTGTAGTACAGTATATACCAAGGGTGTGGATCTGGATACTTCCTGGTAAAGCTATCTTAGTTGTGCAGTACAGTATATACCAAGGGTGTGGATCTGGATACTTCCTGGTAAAGCGTTCCTAGCTGTGCAGTACAGTATATACCAAGGTTGTGGATCTGGATACTTCCTGGTAAAGCCTTGTTCCCGGACTGCTGTGTTCAGCACCAGAGATGCTCACCGCCGTGTCTTCATCCCAGTCGCGATGCTGGGAATTCTGGGAAAGTCCAAGTTCCTGATTTTTAAAACGTTTAGTCTTGATAGCCGCCGTGGCTGAGACGTTCCCCGACCGTTCCAGGTGCGTCTGGTGGAGCTTGGCCCGTCCGTTTTGAAGTGGACCAGAGTTTAGTCTGAGTGTAGTGTCGGCTCTACATGTGTGAACCTCTCTGCCTTCTTGCACAACCCCCGTTTCCAGAACCAGCCTGAAGTCTTAAACGGGTTCACATACACCAGCCGGGACAACAAGCTATTTTTACAACCGCCATCTCATTGCGAGTTTAACGTGAGATTTTGACGTGTTGTCGAATCTCGAAAAACGGCAGGAATTCCGACTGTTCCAAAACAAAACAATCGAAAGGTTCTGGAACTGCTTAAAACCGTCTGGACCGTTGCATGCATGTGAACCTGTCTGACCCGACGGCTACGCAGCGCGTGTGTGTGACTGCTAGCGTCCGCCCCGTAGAGCGAGACGACTCTTAACTCGCTCCACAAGTGTGACATGATTTATCTGACCGACGGGCCGCTTTCGTTTTGTCACCTCGTCTTAATACTGTCTTCAAACGGACCTGGCGAGGCCCAGATACGGACTTCGGTTCTGCGGTTCTGGACCAGAAGCGAGGTCGCCAGCGAGCAGTGTCCTGAAATGCAGACGTAGCTAGCCCATAACGGTGTGTCCTGTGACACGCGGTAACCATGGTAACCTTGCTAAGAAGTCTTATAGCCTCTATCTATGTCTTTACTATACTCTGCACCAACCACTGTGGATTGTGTGTGTGTGTGGGTGTGTGGGTGGGTGTGTGTACGTTTGTGTGTAGACCATGTACAGCACGTGTAAGGAAGTCTTAAGTATTGTAGTGTGTGTGCGCGTGTGTGTGTGTGTGCGTGTGTGTGTGCGCATGAGTGTGTGTGTGTGCGTGTGTGTGTGTGTGTGCACGCGTGTGTATGTGTGTGCGCGTGTGTGTGTGTGCGTGTGTGTGTGTATGCAGTCTACAGGACCCTGGGCTGCGTTGGCCCATCAGAACCCCTGACCTCACTACTGCACAGAGACAGTGGGAGGTCGACACATCGAAGTAACAAAAACTCCTAATCTCTAAGAGCTGCGCATGTAAGCG
>NW_028175536.1:65971-75971 GCF_949987555.1 Borostomias antarcticus | reverse complement strand
GATAGATGTAAACATTAGCTAGCTTCCATAGCTGCCACCAATCCCATTCATAGGGATTTCTCCAAGGCAGGGAGGAAGGAAGGAAGGAAGGTTGCATTTTTAGAGAACCCAAGGGGCGCATAGTCTGACGGGGAGAGGTGGAGGAGTCAGAGGCACCTCCTTCATCAGAACCGGTGGTTAGCGGGCCAGCCGAAGGCCTGCCGTCGACTCCCCTTTGATGGCGACGTGATTCATGGCTTTCAGGGACCGTTTGTTTTCCCTTCAGCCCGACGCATCGTCAGCTTGCTTGGCCTATCTCATTTTTCGTGCAAACGCAGCAGAGTTTAGGCCAAAATGAGAGGAAAGATTTTTCAAAGGAGAGTGTTTTTTGGCATTATAAGAAATAGAAAAAGGCATGGTTTGGGGTGTAGCAAATTGAATGTTACGATTAATGTCAGCTTTTCCTGGAAAACTGATTCTAAAGTTATATGGTTAAATCTCTCTTCCCCCCCCCTCTTCTCTCTTCTCTCTCTCTCTCTCTCTCTCTCTCTCTCACTCACTCACTGTTTCTTTCTCCCTCTCTCCCTTTCTCTCCCCCTCTCTCTTCCTCTCCCTCTCTCACTCCCTCTCTCTCTCTCTCTCTCTCTCTCTCTCATCTGCTACTGTTCATAAAAAACACAAAGAGCTTAAAAAGTGAAACTATGAGAACAGAGTAAAGTAAAGAGGTTATTTGTCGTATCTGGACATACATACCTGATACACAGAAGCCGAGGGGTAGAGAGGAAGTCAAGCCTGGGAGGGTCAGAGGGCAGGGGTCAGGACAGCCTGGGGCTAGAGGAAAACATCTGGGGGAACGGGACCGAGGAGGTGAGGATGGGGGAGCTCGGGACAGATGTGGTAAGTTTGAGGGGTCACTAGGCGGCAGGGCTTGGGGTTAGCAGTCATGAGGGGAGCTAGTGGCTAGCAGGCATCAGACATAGTAAACCAGGGGTGAGTGACTAGCTGACCAGAGGGGTTAGTGACTAGCTGACAGAGTACACCATGGGGGGGGTGAGTGGCTAGAGGCAACCAGACATGGTAGCTCAGGGCCTAGTGGCTAGCTAACCAGAGGGGCTAGTGGCTAGCTGACCAGAGGGGCTAGTGGCTAGCTGACCAGAGGGGCTAGTGGCTAGTCGCTAGTGGGTAGCCGACATAGTACACCAGGGGCTAGTGGCTATCAGACATAGTAGCCTACACCAAGGAGACTACTGGCTAGTTGCTAGTGGCTGTAGTAGACCAGGGGGCTAGTTGCTAGTGGCTATCAGACATAGTAGATCAGGGGGGCTAGCTGCTAGTGGCTAGCAATAAAGGTTAGACTGGGGGGCTAGTGGCTAGCAGACAGGGGCGGCTAGTGCTAGCTGATGTGCTAGATAAATCATGGGGCTAGTGGCTAGTTGGTAGCAAACATAGTAGGCCAGGGGGAGGAGTGGGCTAGAGGGTGCTAGTTGCTAGTGGCTGGCTGACATGGTGGACCAGGCGCCCTCCATCCTCCAGACTGAGAAGGCGTAGCTGAGTCTCTCGTGGGCCAGGTAGTTACAGCTGGCCAGCTTGGCATCCATCTGGTCGCTCTCCAGCACCTGGTACAGGAAGTCGATGTAGCGCGACGCCAGTTTGAGGATCTGGATCTTGCTCAGCTTGTCCGAGGGCAGCGTTGGGATGATCTTGCGCAGCGAGGAGAAGGCGTCGTTCAGCGACTGCGTCCGCTGGCGCTCGCGCACGTTGGCGATGACCCGCTGGGCGTGGGGATCCTCCAGGGATGTGCTGCCCGGGGAGAGGGCCAGGGGCGGGGCCGGCGAGGGGCCCAGGGACGGGGGGCTCTTCTTGGGCCTCTTCGGCCCCGACGGCGCCTGGATCTGGACGGCCGGCGGCAGCCCCGCCCTGACCTTGACCTTGTCCTGAGTCGGCATGGTGACGTCCTCTTTCATGGCGGCGGCGGTGCCCGTGACCCGTTTGCGCACGGCGGCGGCGGAGACCGGCGTTGTCACGACGACGGGACACGTGTTCGAGGCTCTCTCCGGCTCCTCCTCCTCCTCGCTTGACGTGGCTCCGCCCCTCTCCAGGAACTCGCGGCTGGTCGGCTCCTCCCTCATGGCTGATGTCACTATCTCCCCCACGGCGTCTGCCTCCCCTTCCACGGCGTCTCTCTTCCTCTGTATCTCTCTCTCTCCTTCTCCTGGGTATCTCGTTGCCTCCGTATTACTCGTCCCCTCGCCGCTCTCTTCCTCCTCCCTCTCCTCTTGTCTCTCTCTTTCTCTTTCTCTTTCCCTGTATATCTCTCTCTCACTCAGCTTTACGATACCAGCCAAGCCTGTGTAGATAGACTCCAGCTACAGGAGTCTCTCCTGGCCAGAGGAACTGAGTGGATAGATGACGGAGTCTCGGCACAGGAAATCCATATGTAGGCTCAGCAGTCTACGTATACACATTCCTCTGGTCTATAATGAAACCCGGAGTGGTGCAGTCAGAAGCCTGACTGTCTGCGTGCTGCTCCCTAGCTCCATGTACGACAGCAGCCAACCAACATCTGGGCTTTTTAAAGAGGGGAGAGGACAGAACCCCCGATCGCCCGCCCACCCAGCCCACCGATTGGTCCGCCGGGGTTCCGAGGCTCAGCCAGGCCGAGGATAACAGGAAGAGCAGGCGGTTGGTGATTGGTGGGAGCCGAGGGGTGAGGCGGGGACAGCGGCCCGCCTGTCGACCAATCGCGTTGGGGTTTTCTGACGTTTGTTGTTTTTTTTTTTAAATAGAAAAGTTGTCCAAGTTTATGGGTTCCAGATTTCTTCCAAAACAAGTCGCTACCCACCCCCACCCCCCTCTCCCACTCCCTCTCTCCCTCCTTCCTACGTCTCCACAACTCAACACCGTCGTCAACCTTCTTTAGATTTGGAAAAATGGGAAATAGTTGAAAGAAAGTCAAAAGAAGAGAGCGATGAAGAATGTTCCTCTTTCCCGTTTGAGATCTAGACAGCATTCCCCCTCCACACTCCATTCAAATACTCTGTAAGAATACACAGTTGATCGTGGATCAGCTTATATACTTTAAATAACAGACAGTTCTTTTAGTTTCTGGAATCATAGTTATGTAGAAGACAATCCTAGAATCATAGTTTTGGACGGTTCATATCAAGGTACTGTTATAGGCTACTCAGAACCATAGTGTTCTTATAAAAATCTACGTGGAAATGGGCCATCCGTTCGTTGATATCAGGGTCGGAGTGGTTTCTGTGTGTGAGAAACAGAGGAGATGCCTGTATGTTCAGAGTGGTTCTGGTTGTTCTGGGCTCGCCTTGGCTCGGTCTTCTGACAGGGCGGTGTGGGCTTCAAGGGGAAACTGGCATTCCAGAGGACAGCACTGAAGGCTAATAGCAGAATTAGCTCTGCGAGGGAGAGAACGAGAGTGGACAGAAACCTTTGGGGGAACTGTCCTTTCATCCTGGGTGCCAGAGGCAGAAAAAGAAGGAGAACATACAGTAGAACCCCCTTGGCTTTGACACAGCCCAACGCGCAGAACTTCCATCGTGGCCAAGGGCCACGACACGATGAACAAAGTCTATTGTTCGACTCTGGGGGGGGACTTGGATATGAACGCCTGCGCTATAAAACCAGCCTCATGAAAGCACTCCAGCATAAACGTGCTGTAGATTATGCAACAGTGTCAACGCTAGGGCCGTGCTGTGTGTAGCGCTGGAAGACTGTTCCACTGCGCCGTCTGAACATGAGTTATTGCGAGCGCTTTTTAGAACGCTATCTGCACATGTTTGCTATCTGTCATCCGGCGACTACTAGAGGCATGATTGAAGACCTCTGGAGGCAAACTCAGCTTCCACGGAGGGTGAACTGAAACACTTCCAGCCTCCCTAGCGTCACGAACACGGGTCTCGCAAAGACACATCTGCTTCACCTAGAAAAACACTGATGATGGCCTAACCGCTGAAAACGTTTGTTTTGTCTTGTCGCCCCCCGAAAAATGTGAAAGGAGCATTTGTAAAGATGTATGAGTGTGGACCCCACTGCTTTCCGTAGCCTCGTAGAAAGATGTTAGTCAGCCCTCCACAATGGAACCAGATGCCCAGTAGACACACACTCTACATAGAACCACAAAAGAAGAACCATCTGGAATAAGGTTCCATAGCATCTTTTTCAGGTCAGTAAGGCTCTTTAAAAAAAAATCCTTTTCAAGTCAGAAAGAACCATTTAGCGTTCTAAACCTTGATGGAGCTGAAAAAAAGGGGTTCTGTTCGTAACCATAGGGGAGAGAAAATATAAAATAAATAAAATAAGTATAGAGTGGACCCTACACCACGTTTCTGCGCTAAAATCACTAGGCTATAGCTTACCTGACCCATACTCATCTAAAGAACCGCTTACAGTACAGACTCACAACAACGGTCGACGAATGATGTTCCGAACAAGCAACGTTCACTTCAATGAGACCAACGGCACCACAATAGCACTTGGACAATGGCAAGTATTGTTCCAAAGGCCAAAGAGAAGTGATGCTATTCCGGGCGGCAGACCATTCTGGAAGAGAGCATTCCTTTCAATTGTAGCTTTTTAAACAAAATCAGTGTGTGTGTGTGTGTGTGTGTGTGTCCCCTCTAGGGGTATACACACACACACACACACACACACACGCAAACACAGACACCTGCGACTGATCAAACTATTTATACTTGACTATTCCATTGTGACTCGCTGGTTTTCTGGAAATAAATATCTCAGCACTAAGGGAAGAATGGAAAATGGATATCAGAGTTGATATAAACACACATATACAGACACCGGGCGGGGGGGGGGGGTGCTCACAATGCCCTGTGTTGTGTGGAGGGTGAACCCCCTCCGGTGATGGCTGGTCTGGGTCTGGTAACGGGAGGGGGGGGGGGGCGGGTGTGAGCGCACCTCTATTTGAACTGCATGCTCAAACGAGGACTTAGCCTAAATATTTCCACCCAGAGACGGGAGAATGTTATCACATGTGGAGGTTATATATACACCTCCTCACGCATATGTGCATTGTGGACACACTCTGCCCGTGCGCACACAAACACACATGCCTTTGGGCGAGCGGGTGCATACACACACACACACACACACACACACACACATAGACACACACACACACTCACATACACTCAACACATGCACATACTGTATGAACAAATTTCTATACACACACACACCCGCACGCACACACATACACACACACACACATACACTCAACACATGCACATATGAACAAATGCCTATACACACACACACACATGTGTGTGCGTGTGTGTGTGTGTGTGTGTGTGTGTGTGTGTACACACAGACACACACACGCATACACACAAAATTACTTCATATCGTAATGAGAAGTGCTGTCTGGGCATTCACATATTATATATATATATATAGTCATATCATACAGGAGCAGGGTTATATATTCAGGGGGGGGGGGGTTAGGGGGTAGTCATACAGGAGCAGGGTTATATATTCAGAGGGGGGGGGGGTTAGGGGTAGTCATACAGGAGCAGGGTTATATATTCAGGGGGGGGGGGGGTTAGGGGTAGTCATACAGGAGCAGGGTTATATATTCAGAGGGGGGGGGGTTAGGGGTAGTCATACAGGAGCAGGGTTATATATTCAGGGGGGGGGGGGGGGTTAGGGGTAGTCATACAGGAGCAGGGTTATATATTCAGAGGGGGGGGGGTTAGGGGTAGTCATACAGGAGCAGGGTTATATATTCAGGGGGGGGGGGGTTAGGGGTAGTCATACAGGAGCAGGGTTATATATTCAGAGGGGGGGGGGGTTAGGGGTAGTCATACAGGAGCAGGGTTATATATTCAGAGGGGGGGGGGTTAGGGGTAGTCATACAGGAGCAGGGTTATATATTCAGGGGGGGGGGGGTTAGGGGTAGTCATACAGGAGCAGGGTTATATATTCAGAGGGGGGGGGGGGGGTTAGGGGTAGTCATACAGGAGCAGGGTTATATATTCAGGGGGGGGGGGTTAGGGGTAGTCATACAGGAGCAGGGTTATATATTCAGAGGGGGGGGGGTTAGGGGTAGTCATACAGGAGCAGGGTTATATATTCAGAGGGGGGGGGGGGGTAGTCATACAGGAGCAGGGTTATATATTCAGGGGGGGGGGGGTTAGGGGTAGTCATACAGGAGCAGGGTTATATATTCAGGGGGGGGGTTAGGGGTAGTCATACAGGAGCAGGGTTATATATTCAGGGGGGGGGGGGGGGGGTTAGGGGTAGTCATACAGGAGCAGGGTTATATATTCAGGGGGGGGGGGGTTAGGGGTAGTCATACAGGAGCAGGGTTATATATTCAGGGGGGGGGGGGTTAGGGGTAGTCATACAGGAGCAGGGTTATATATTCAGGGGGGGGGGGTTAGGGGTAGTCATACAGGAGCAGGGTTATATATTCAGAGGGGGGGGGGGTTAGGGGTAGTCATACAGGAGCAGGGTTATATATTCAGGGGGGGGGGGGGGTAGGGGGTAGTCATACAGGAGCAGGGTTATATATTCAGGGGGGGGGGGGGTTAGGGGTAGTCATACAGGAGCAGGGTTATATATTCAGAGGGGGGGGGGGGGGTTAGGGGTAGTCATACAGGAGCAGGGTTATATATTCAGGGGGGGGGGGGGGGTTAGGGGTAGTCATACAGGAGCAGGGTTATATATTCAGGGGGGGGGGGGGGTTAGGGGTAGTCATACAGGAGCAGGGTTATATATTCAGGGGGGGGGGGGGGGTTAGGGGTAGTCATACAGGAGCAGGGTTATATATTCAGGGGGGGGGGGGGGGTTAGGGGTAGTCATACAGGAGCAGGGTTATATATTCAGGGGGGGGGGGGGGTTAGGGGTAGTCATACAGGAGCAGGGTTATATATTCAGGGGGGGGGGGGTTAGGGGTAGTCATACAGGAGCAGGGTTATATATTCAGAGGGGGGGGGGGTTAGGGGTAGTCATACAGGAGCAGGGTTATATATTCAGGGGGGGGGGGGTTAGGGGTAGTCATACAGGAGCAGGGTTATATATTCAGAGGGGGGGGGGTTAGGGGTAGTCATACAGGAGCAGGGTTATATATTCAGAGGGGGGGGGGGGTTAGGGGTAGTCATACAGGAGCAGGGTTATATATTCAGGGGGGGGGGGGTTAGGGGTAGTCATACAGGAGCAGGGTTATATATTCAGAGGGGGGGGGGTTAGGGGTAGTCATACAGGAGCAGGGTTATATATTCAGAGGGGGGGGGGGGTTAGGGGTAGTCATACAGGAGCAGGGTTATATATTCAGGGGGGGGGGGTTAGGGGTAGTCATACAGGAGCAGGGTTATATATTCAGGGGGGGGGGGGTAGGGGTAGTCATACAGGAGCAGGGTTATATATTCAGGGGGGGGGGGGTAGGGGTAGTCATACAGGAGCAGGGTTATATATTCAGGGGGGGGGGGTTAGGGGTAGTCATACAGGAGCAGGGTTATATATTCAGAGGGGGGGGGGGGTTAGGGGTAGTCATACAGGAGCAGGGTTATATATTCAGGGGGGGGGGGGTTAGGGGTAGTCATACAGGAGCAGGGTTATATATTCAGAGGGGGGGGGGGGGTTAGGGGTAGTCATACAGGAGCAGGGTTATATATTCAGGGGGGGGGGGGTTAGGGGTAGTCATACAGGAGCAGGGTTATATATTCAGGGGGGGGGGGGTTAGGGGTAGTCATACAGGAGCAGGGTTATATATTCAGGGGGGGGGGGGTTAGGGGTAGTCATACAGGAGCAGGGTTATATATTCAGGGGGGGGGGGGGTTAGGGGTAGTCATACAGGAGCAGGGTTATATATTCAGAGGGGGGGGGGGGGTTAGGGGTAGTCATACAGGAGCAGGGTTATATATTCAGGGGGGGGGGGGGTTAGGGGGTAGTCATACAGGAGCAGGGTTATATATTCAGAGGGGGGGGGGGGGGTTAGGGGTAGTCATACAGGAGCAGGGTTATATATTCAGGGGGGGGGGGGTTAGGGGTAGTCATACAGGAGCAGGGTTATATATTCAGGGGGGGGGGGGGTTAGGGGTAGTCATACAGGAGCAGGGTTATATATTCAGGGGGGGGGGGTAGGGGGTAGTCATACAGGAGCAGGGTTATATATTCAGGGGGGGGGGGGGTTAGGGGTAGTCATACAGGAGCAGGGTTATATATTCAGAGGGGGGGGGGGGGGGTTAGGGGTAGTCATACAGGAGCAGGGTTATATATTCAGGGGGGTGGGGGGTTAGGGGTAGTCATACAGGAGCAGGGTTATATATTCAGGGGGGGGGGGGGGTTAGGGGTAGTCATACAGGAGCAGGGTTATATATTCAGGGGGGGGGGGGTTAGGGGTAGTCATACAGGAGCAGGGTTATATATTCAGGGGGGGGGGGGTTAGGGGTAGTCATACAGGAGCAGGGTTATATATTCAGAGGGGGGGGGGGGTTAGGGGTAGTCATACAGGAGCAGGGTTATATATTCAGGGGGGGGGGGGTTAGGGGTAGTCATACAGGAGCAGGGTTATATATTCAGGGGGGGGGGGGTTAGGGGTAGTCATACAGGAGCAGGGTTATATATTCAGGGGGGGGGGTTAGGGGTAGTCATACAGGAGCAGGGTTATATATTCAGAGGGGGGGGGGGTTAGGGGTAGTCATACAGGAGCAGGGTTATATATTCAGGGGGGGGGGGGGGTAGTCATACAGGAGCAGGGTTATATATTCAGAGGGGGGGGGGGTTAGGGGTAGTCATACAGGAGCAGGGTTATATATTCAGGGGGGGGGGGGTTAGGGGTAGTCATACAGGAGCAGGGTTATATATTCAGGGGGGGGGGGGGGTAGTCATACAGGAGCAGGGTTATATATTCAGAGGGGGGGGGGGTTAGGGGTAGTCATACAGGAGCAGGGTTATATATTCAGGGGGGGGGGGGTTAGGGGTAGTCATACAGGAGCAGGGTTATATATTCAGGGGGGGGGGGGGTAGTCATACAGGAGCAGGGTTATATATTCAGAGGGGGGGGGGGTTAGGGGTAGTCATACAGGAGCAGGGTTATATATTCAGAGGGGGGGGGGGGGGGTTAGGGGTAGTCATACAGGAGCAGGGTTATATATTCAGGGGGGGGGGGTTAGGGGTAGTCATACAGGAGCAGGGTTATATATTCAGAGGGGGGGGGTTAGGGGTAGTCATACAGGAGCAGGGTTATATATTCAGAGGGGGGGGGGGGTTAGGGGTAGTCATACAGGAGCAGGGTTATATATTCAGGGGGGGGGGGGTTAGGGGTAGTCATACAGGAGCAGGGTTATATATTCAGGGGGGGGGGGGTTAGGGGTAGTCATACAGGAGCAGGGTTATATATTCAGGGGGGGGGGGTTAGGGGTAGTCATACAGGAGCAGGGTTATATATTCAGGGGGGGGGGGGGTTAGGGGTAGTCATACAGGAGCAGGGTTATATATTCAGGGGGGGGGGGGGGTTAGGGGTAGTCATACAGGAGCAGGGTTATATATTCAGGGGGGGGGGGGTTAGGGGTAGTCATACAGGAGCAGGGTTATATATTCAGGGGGGGGGGGGTTAGGGGTAGTCATACAGGAGCAGGGTTATATATTCAGGGGGGGGGGGGGGTTAGGGGTAGTCATACAGGAGCAGGGTTATATATTCAGGGGGGGGGGGGGTTAGGGGTAGTCATACAGGAGCAGGGTTATATATTCAGAGGGGGGGGGGGTTAGGGGGAGTCATACAGGAGCAGGGTTATATATTCAGGGGGGGGGGGTTAGGGGTAGTCATACAGGAGCAGGGTTATATATTCAGGGGGGGGGGGCTAGGGGTAGTCATACAGGAGGAGCAGGGTTATATATTCAGGGGGGGGGGGGGTTAGGGGTAGTCATACAGGAGCAGGGTTATATATTCAGGGGGGTGGGGGGTTAGGGGTAGTCATACAGGAGCAGGGTTATATATTCAGGGGGGGGGGGGGGGGTTAGGGGTAGTCATACAGGAGCA
>NW_028175536.1:53471-58471 GCF_949987555.1 Borostomias antarcticus | reverse complement strand
ACCTTCAACCTTCAACCTTCAACCCTCAACCCTCAACCTTCAACCCTCAACCCTCAACCCTCAACCTTCAACCTTCAACCCTCAACCCTCAACCTTCAACCCTCAACCCTCAACCTTCAACCCTCAACCTTCAACCCTCAACCCTCAACCCTCAACCCTCAACCCTCAACCCTCAACCCTCAACTCCAGATAAAGACGAGGTGGGACTTGGTGTGAAATTCATAAAAATAGCTGTTGGCTTCAAAGCCTGTCTTAGCTGGAACTTACAACCCATGGGGCCAAGAAACCAACATTTGTTGTCTCAGTATGACAAAACAAAAACTCACACATTACATGAATACCCATTAGTTCATTATAACTACAGGTGTACCGCATGAACAGGTGCAGTTGTAATTAATACTACAGTATAATACGATTAAGTAGGCACGTTTTGTAAAATAAATGTGTAATTGTGATGCCTTTACAGGTATGTGCAACTTTAGGAGCGGTTGCATCAGTAATGCATCATTCGTTCATCTGTATATCCAGACCATAATATACATGTGACCTGACCTACTAGCTGCTACTAACCTCTGACCTTTACAGTAGTCTACTAACCTCTGACCTGTACAGTAATCTACTAACCTCTGACCTGTACAGTAATCTACTAACCTCTGACCTGTACTGTAGTCTACTAACCTCTGACCTGTACTGTAGTCTGTGTGCCTGTCTGACCTGATCTCTCTCTACAGTGTAATCTCTATTCATCTAGATTACAGTGGTAATCTGATAATCACTGATCTTTTTTTTTCAACCACCTTTTCACACTTTTAATATTATTTTTTTTGCATAGGGTGAATACATACAAGAATCAGTGAATACATACAAGAACCAAAGAAATGAAATAATAGACAGGCTATGAAACAAACAAATCCAAATATGGCAGAACAAAATACTAGACATCAAACAGTATGTACGTGATAATGAGTTATTAAGGGTTATTAAGGCTAAAACAGCTCCCTTCTTCAGAAAGGACACGTTCTCCTCCTGAATGGCCCAGAGGAACCAGGAACGTCTATTATCATCATACTCACCTCTGTGACCACATCAAACAAGCGTCCGGCCGTGTTCCCGAGGCCCTGGGAGTCCAGCGTCTCTCTAGAACCGCACAGCTGTTTACAGTAAACATGGGGGAGAGGAGCACGTGTTTGTATACACAATATCACCCTGGCTCTGTCCTACAACCACCACTACCACCAGCACACGTCTCCCTGACTGCTCTCTCTCTGACTGGTCTGTTCTATCTCTCTGACTGGTCTCTCTCTGACTGGTCTCTCTCTGACTGGTCTCTTCTGTCTCTCTGACTGGTCTCTTCTATCTCTCTGACTGGTCTCTTCTGTCTCTCTGACTGGTCTCTTCTATCTCTCTGACTGGTCTCTCTCTGAATGGTCTCTTCTATCTCTCTGACTGGTCTCTTCTATCTCTCTGACTGGTCTCTCTCTGAATGGTCTCTTCTACCGATCTGACTGGTCTCTTCCTGGCTGGTCTCTTCTATCTCTCTGACTGGTCTCTTCTATCTCTCTGACTGGTCTCTTCTATCTCTCTGACTGGTCTCTTCTATCTCTCTGACTGGTCTCTCTCTGACTGGTCTCTTCTGTCTCTCTGACTGGTCTCTATCTGACTGGTCTCTCTTTAACTGGTCTCTCTTCGACTGGTCTGTCCTGTCTTCCTGACTGGTCTCTTCTATCTCTCTGACTGGTCTCTCTCTGACTGGTCTCTTCTGTCTCTCTGACTGGTCTCTCTCTGACTGGTCTCTTCTATCTCTCTGACTGGTCTCTTCTATCTCTCTGACTGGTCTCTCTCTGACTGGTCTCTTCTATCTCTCTGACTGGTCTCTCTCTCTGACTGGTCTCTTCTATCTATCTGACTGGTCTCTTCTGTCTCTCTGACTGGTCTCTTCTATCTCTCTGACTGGTCTCTCTCTGACTGGTCTCTTCTATCTCTCTGACTGGTCTCTTCTATCTCTCTGACTGGTCTCTCTCTGACTGGTCTCTTCTATCTCTCTGACTGGTCTCTTCTATCTCTCTGACTGGTCTCTCTCTGACTGGTCTCTTCTATCTCTCTGACTGGTCTCTCTCTGACTGGTCTCTTCTATCTATCTGACTGGTCTCTTCCTGGCTGGTCTCTTCTATCTCCCTGACTGGTCTCTTCTATCTCTCTGATTGGTTTTTCCTGTCTCCCTGACTGGTCTCTCCTGTCTCCCTGACTGGTCTCTTCTATCTCCCTGACTGGTCTCTTCTATCTCTCTGACTGGTCTCCTGTTTCTCTAACTGGTCTCTTCTATCTCTTTATCTGATCTCTTCCTGACTGGTCTCTTCTATCTCTTTGACTGCTCTCTCCCGTTTCTCTAACTGGTCTCTTCTGTCTCCCTAACTGGTCTCTCTCTGACTGGTCTCTTCTATCTCTCTGACTGCTCTCTCCTGTCTCTCTCACCGGTCTCTCTCTGCTGTCTTCTCATTCAAAACCCTCAGATAAGGAAGGCCTGATTATTTTCTCGTCAGATGTGCGGGAAGCAAGCTTGAGATATTTGGGCGATGATGTTTGAATGATGCTTCTATGATCACATTGCTGGAACATTTCTCCCTCGTTAATTTGTCCTGTACGCCCAGTGCCATACCTAGAGCTCTCACGACAGCCAGTGACAGTGACGGCTAACCGGTTGATACCGGCAGCTAACGATCAACAAAACCCTACTGCTGTCACCTCGCCTCTTCTGGAACGGAATGCTACCGAGCAAGCCTGTCCAGTCACACTGTCGGTAAAACATATAACCGCCGCCTGCTAGTTCCTCTCTCATATCACCCGTAGTCTTCCTCCGTGCGCGTCGCAGTGCGGGACCAGCCTCTGACCGCAGAGCCGGAAGGAGAGAGGACAGCGGTAGACGGAGGACGGGGGTCCCGGTCTGACCAAGCCGCAGGGAGGGAGAGGACGGGGGTCCCGGTCTGACCAAGCCGCAGGGAGGGAGAGGACGGGGGTCCCGGTCTGACCAAGCCGCAGGGAGGGAGAGGACGGCGGGCCCGCTGCCCACCAGCCAGCATGTCCAAACTGGAGGCGCTCCTCGCCGAAGAGCTCAGCTGTCCGATCTGCCTCCAGTTCTACACCGACCCGGTGGTCCTGCCATGCGGACACAACTACTGCCTGCTCTGCATCCGCATGCACTCTCTACGGTCCGGGGGCGACGCGCTACGCTGCCCGGAGTGCCGGGAGGAGTACGGAGCCGACGACCTCCTCCGGAACTTCAAGCTGTGCAGCATCGTGGAGGGGTACCGGGCGAGGGAGACGCCTCCGCAGTCCCCGGGAGGAGAGGAGGAGCGGGGGGGACGCATGGCCACCGCGCCCCCCCCACCGCCGGAGTCAGACACGGGGCTCGGCTGTGATCACTGTCCGGATCGATCCTCCACGGCTGTGAAGACCTGTCTGACGTGAGCCACAGTCCATTCAGTTTGATTCAATAACTGTGTATTAATACTTATATAATACTTATATAATTATTGCCTCATGGGCAAAATGCGTTGTGTCGCACCAACACGTTTGATGTGCCAAAGTTTGGGGTTCGCGTGCTTGACTGGCTGCACAACTCAGGTGATCTGGGACCAGAGGCCTTTTAAATGAATTGAACTAACGCAGGTGTCTATTGACTGGTGAAGGAGATAGGCTGTCTAACTCTGATAGTAATCCCTAGCAATGGGGTGAGGAGCAAGTGGCAGCAGGCCTACGTGAAAACCCAGTCTGGTGCAAAGAAGCCGATGTTAGCAGACTGCATTTTGCCCTACGAGACTTAAAAGTTTTTTCTTTCTTTCATATTACAACACTTGACGTTTTGAAGAACTCACTCAATATAACAAAAAACAGTTTTAGTATCAGTAAATGCTCTGTGTGCTTGAACACCCCTAAAAAGGGTTTAAATGTTCCTGTATGGTACCCAAGCTGGACTGGCAGGCTGACCATATATTGCGACAGGGAGTCAGATAATGTTTTTCTCAACATTTCAGGGATAGACTGCATGTCTGAAAGGGACTTAACTCTAATCCCGTCTTGTTTGCATAACAACAGAGTTGCAATCTACCATCTAAGGGGCCACTGCAGAAGTAACGTGCTGCCAAAGTCTAATCTTCTAAACAGATCACGTCAACAGCTTTGTTACTTGACGTCTTGCAGTGAAAAGGCTGACCTTGTGCTTCGTCTTTATTTTTCACTCATCATTTCAAGACTCCGGGTCTGTTTATTGCCGTGTATATGGTTCACACACACTAGGATGGTTCACACACACTAGGAATTTGACTAGGGTTGAGGCGCTGTTGTAGAGGACATACTGGTCTGCCTTGTGGCAACTAGAGAGGTTTTGCTGCAACTAGAAGGGTTTTCAGTTGTTCTTTGACTCCCACTAGACATGCCGTCATTGTAAATAAGAATGTATTCTTAATTGACCTGGATAAATCGAAGTTAAAGATGATCAACTCTACATTCTCCCCTGGAGGCCTGAGGCGTGGCTGTTTTATAATCAGATCATGTCACGAGCATTTTAAAGGTTGAAAGCACTTGATCCACCTTTGCTTTGTGAGTGTTGTCCTGCTGCATCCACATAGGTTTTCTATTCTAGTTGGACTTGAGCTGTTGGTCAGGCCATCATTTTTATGAATAACAATGTGTTCTTGTTGACAAGATAAATAAATAAAGGTTGAAGAGAAAACAACCCCCCCCCTACAGGTGTGTGTGAGGCCACTCTGGCTCAATCAGACACTCGAGGGCCTTGTGACCTGACACGATGCTATCATTGAAACATACCTTGTGCTCTGTGAGCATTTTGTGTTTTTCCAGCTTGCTGCACCCAAACTAGCGTTGACAAATTACATTACATCACATTACATTTACATTACAGTTATTTAGCACTTTATCCAAAGGGACTAACAATAATTGCATTTAAAGTAGGCGGTGTACTATACTACTCGCCAGAACTCACA
>NW_028175536.1:35971-48471 GCF_949987555.1 Borostomias antarcticus | reverse complement strand
ACAATTAAATATAAAAAAAAACACATTAAGTTGCTGTAGGCAGACAAGAATATTTCTAGCAATGTTTCCATGTATGAGTCACAACAAAATAAACTACCTGCAACCCCATGTGGTAGTCAAGGTTGTAAAATAATGTCCATTGTGTGTGAGAGAGAGAGAGAAAGAGAGAGTGTGTGTGTGAGAGAGAGAGAGTGTGTGTGTGAGAGAGAGAGAGAGTGTGTGTGTGTGTGTGTGTGTGTGTGTGTGTGAGAGAGAGAGAGAGAGAGTGTGTATGTGTGTGTGTGTGATGCTTTGTTCCAATATATCTATAGATGAAACTTGACAGCTTGGTCTAAACTATAAAACCTGGCTCCCACCGCCCTCTAGTGGTGCCTGCAAACGGCTCTGCAGCCTGGAAACCTGTAACTAAAGACAGGTGCTCCACCATCACTGGCTCTGGACCAGATGCTTCTCTGGATCATTTTTATATTTTTATGTTTTATGTATTTTCCATGATCTACTGTTTAAGAGAGTAGAAATTAGGTTTTGTATTACCAATATCCAGTTATAAAACATGCCATCAAGACCAATATCCTGTTAAGAAAAATGTCAGTAGTTATTTAGGCTAAGTGTACCATTATATAGTTGATTATAAAACTTCAATCAAAGAATTGTAAAATCCTATAAATGTATTGCACTGTAATAAAACTACAACTCCCACGGTCCACTCCGCCACCTCCACTACATCACCCATTCCAATTGGATCTCATCATTCTATCCACCAATGGTGTTCGAGTATACTGGCCCCTCCCGCCCTCGAGTCCTGTCGAGATCCCAACTGTCACAAATAGCTGTCATCAGAGCTCGAGCCAGGCCGGTTAACGGTATTACCGGTTTTATTCACAAAACAGCTCTTTTAAACACCATAACCGGTTTTTAGAGATGGGTTCCGGTGAGAGTTCGACCAGGAAAGTGTCTTTCGGTGTTGATGAAGAGGAGAGAGTCCGGATTCTGCGTGGAGTGAAGGTAGCAGACATGACCGTTAGTTAGCCAGCTAGCCCAGCCCATTGGCCCCAACGGTAGCCCATGCTAAGCTAGTGGGTCGTGATGTACTATAGTACCACAGTGTAACGTTACTTATATTCTAAGACATAGGCTAACGTACGTCTATATTTCGCTTTGATTAACAGTTTATTTCAGTCATGTTATTAAGGCTGATCTGAGACCGCAGAACAGATGATGGGGATGCGGGATGATGCTGCCAGGGACCACAGACCTGAATACATGTGTCTGTGTGTGCCGCCGGGCACCTCAGCCGGGCGGGGTCACCCTGAATGAACCGGGCGAGCCGGAGAACATGGCCGGCGTGGTCATGACATTTGAGTCCTAAAATCCAGTCCAGGTCTGAGGTGGTGAGAACAAGCTGTCATCGCCAACGCCTAGTTAATCTTGTGTTTGGTCTTAATACAGTATATAACAAGCTATAGACGGTCCTAGCTAGCTATCTTAGACAGTCCTAGCTAGCTGGCTTCATAAGAAGCGTGTCTGAGTCACATACATGGCCCTGGCCAGCTTGTGTCAGCAGGCAACCCAGACAGGCTTGACTTCTCTCACCCCAAGGTCCCACTGAGCAAAGACACGCCTAAAAGACGTCTTTTAGATGTCTTTTTTGTCTTTTTCGGACGTCCAAAGACATCCAATTAGGAGCCAGAATGAATGTTTTTTTTTAACGTTCAGATATTGGACCCGTTCTGCACGTCCACAGACGTCTTAGAGGGGTCCAAGCCAGACGTGTGAATATTGAGGGGTCCAGCAGACGAACACACGGGGTTCAGGACCGACGGACGTTATTAAGACATGATCTGAACGTCTCCCTGACGTTGCGTGTTTGCTGGGGTTAACAGTGTGCCTGCGTGGGACGTGACCATCCTCACACGATCATTAACAGGTCCAACTTGAATCACGTCTATTCATTCCAGCATGCCCCCAGAATCATAATCATCTGTGGGCTAACTTGCTAAACAGCTGCCAATCTTGACCGCGATGCCAGGCGATAATATGGTCTGGGCACGCTTGGTGTAACTATTAAGGCTAGATAACTAGTTATAAACACCTGCGCCTGCTGTCTGCCAGGGGGCATGGATGCTTGTCTAGGTGATGTAATGGCATAGTTACTGTAGCTGTCAAAGACTGTTCTCTTAGACCGATAAGTCTCTCACAAATTAATGGCAATCATTGTGCCGTATAGAAAGAGACCTTATTGAGGACTATGTCACTGAACCATATGTATCTAATTTAAAGAGGACAAAGGTCCATTTGTGCCCAACTAAGAGCAGGTGTCTCTCTGGACTAAGAGCAGGTGTCTTCCCTCTGGACTAAGAGCAGGTGTCTCTCTGGACTAAGAGCAGGTGTCTTCCCTCTGGACTAAGAGCAGGTGTCTCTCTGGACTAAGAGCAGGTGTCTTCCCTCTGGACTAAGAGCAGGTGTCTCTCTGGACTAAGAGCAGGTGTCTCCCCTCTGGACTAAGAGCAGGTGTCTCTCTGGACTAAGAGCAGGTGTCTCTCTGGACTAAGCAGGTGTCTCTCTGGACTAAGAGCAGGTGTCTCTCTGGACTAAGAGCAGGTGTCTCTCTGGACTAAGAGCAGGTGTCTCTCTGGACTAAGAGCAGGTGTCTCTCTGGACTAAGCAGGTGTCTCTCTGGACTAAGAGCAGGTGTCTCTCTGGACTAAGCAGGTGTCTCTCTGGACTAAGAGCAGGTGTCTCTCTGGACTAAGCAGGTGTCTCTCTGGACTAAGAGCAGGTGTCTCTCTGGACTAAGAGCAGGTGTCTCTCTGGACTAGAGCAGGTGTCTCTCTGGACTAAGAGCAGGTGTCTTACCTCTGGACTAAGAGCAGGTGTCTCTCTGGACTAAGAGCAGGTGTCTCTCTGGACTAAGAGCAGGTGTCTCACCTCTGGACTAAGAGCAGGTGTCTCACCTCTGGACTAAGAGCAGGTGTCTCTCTGGACTAAGAGCAGGTGTCTCTCTGGACTAAGAGCAGGTGTCTCTCTGGACTAAGAGCAGGTGTCTCTCTGGACTAAGAGCAGGTGTCTCTCTGGACTAAGAGCAGGTGTCTCTCTGGACTAAGAGCAGGTGTCTCTCTGGACTAAGAGCAGGTGTCTCTCTGGACTAAGAGCAGGTGTCTCTCTGGACTAAGAGCAGGTGTCTCTCTCTGGACTAGAGCAGGTGTCTCTCTCTGGACTAAGAGCAGGTGTCTCTCTGGACTAAGAGCAGGTGTCCCTCTGGACTAAGAGCAGGTGTCTCTCTAGACTAAGAGCAGGTGTCTCTCTGGACTAAGAGCAAGTGTCTCTCTGGACTAAGAGCAGGTGTCTCTCTGGACTAGAGCAGGTGTCTCTCTGGACTAAGAGCAGGTGTCTCTCTGGACTAAGAGCAAGTGTCTCTCTGGACTAAGAGCAGGTGTCTCTCTGGACTAGAGCAGGTGTCTCTCTGGACTAAGAGCAAGTGTCTTACCTCTGGCAGTTGATGTGTGTAGATATAAAGGTCTTATCTCTGGTAGTTGAGGTGTGTAGATATAAAGGTCTTATCTCTCAGATGAGGTGGGTAGATATAAAGGTATTATCTCTGGCAGTTGATGTGTGTAGATATAAAGGTCTTATCTCTCAGATGAGGTGGGTGGATATAAAGGTCTTATCTCTCAGATGAGGTGGGTAGATATAAAGGTCTTATCTCTCAGATGAGGTGTGTAGATATAAAGGTCTTATCTCTGGTAGATGAGGTGGGTAGATATAAAGGTCTTATCTCTGGTAGATGAGGTGTGTAGATATAAAGGTCTTATCTCTCAGATGAGGTGGGTAGATATAAAGGTCTTATCTCTGGTAGATGAGGTGTGTAGATATAAAGGTCTTATCTCTGGTAGATGAGGTGGGTGGATATAAAGGTCTTATCTCTGGTAGATGAGGTGTGTAGATATAAAGGTCTTATCTCTGGTAGATGAGGTGTGTAGATATAAAGGTCTTATCTCTCAGATGAGGTGGGTAGATATAAAGGTCTTATCTCTGGTAGATGAGGTGGGTAGATATAAAGGTCTTATCTCTCAGATGAGGTGTGTAGATATAAAGGTCTTATCTCTGGTAGATGAGGTGGGTAGATATAAAGGTCTTATCTCTGGTAGATGAGGTGGGTAGATATAAAGGTCTTATATCTCAGATGAGGTGTGTAGATATAAAGGTCTTATCTCTGGTAGATGAGGTGTGTAGATATAAAGGTCTTATCTCTGGTAGATGAGGTGTGTAGATATAAAGGTCTTATCTCTGGTAGATGAGGTGGGTAGATATAAAGGTCTTATCTCAGATGAGGTGTGTAGATATAAAGGTCTTATCTCTCAGATGAGGTGTGTAGATATAAAGGTCTTATCTCTCAGATGAGGTGTGTAGATATAAAGGTCTTATCTCTCAGATGAGGTGGGTAGATATAAAGGTCTTATCTCTCAGATGAGGTGGGTAGATATAAAGGTCTTATCTCTCAGATGAGGTGGGTAGATATAAAGGTCTTATCTCTGGTAGATGAGGTGTGTAGATATAAAGGTCTTATCTCTCAGATGAGGTGTGTAGATATAAAGGTCTTATCTCTGGTAGATGAGGTGGGTAGATATAAAGGTCTTATCTCTCAGATGAGGTGGGTAGATATAAAGGTCTTATCTCTGGTAGATGAGGTGGGTAGATATAAAGGTCTTATCTCTCAGATGAGGTGTGTAGATATAAAGGTCTTATCTCTGGTAGATGAGGTGTGTAGATATAAAGGTCTTATCTCTGGTAGATGAGGTGTGTAGATATAAAGGTCTTATCTCTGGTAGATGAGGTGGGTAGATATAAAGGTCTTATCTCAGATGAGGTGTGTAGATATAAAGGTCTTATCTCTGGTAGATGAGGTGTGTAGATATAAAGGTCTTATCTCTGGTAGTTGAGGTGTGTAGATATAAAGGTCTTATCTCTCAGATGAGGTGGGTAGATATAAAGGTCTTATCTCTGGTAGATGAGGTGGGTAGATATAAAGGTCTTATCTCTCAGATGAGGTGGGTAGATATAAAGGTCTTATCTCTCAGATGAGGTGGGTAGATATAAAGGTCTTATCTCTCAGATGAGGTGTGTAGATATAAAGGTCTTATCTCTCAGATGAGGTGTGTAGATATAAAGGTCTTATCTCTCAGATGAGGTGTGTAGATATAAAGGTCTTATCTCTCAGATGAGGTGTGTAGATATAAAGGTCTTATCTCTGGTAGATGAGGTGGGTAGATATAAAGGTCTTATCTCTCAGATGAGGTGTGTAGATATAAAGGTCTTATCTCTCAGATGAGGTGTGTAGATATAAAGGTCTTATCTCTCAGATGAGGTGTGTAGATATAAAGGTCTTATCTCTCAGATGAGGTGGGTAGATATAAAGGTCTTATCTCTGGTAGATGAGGTGGGTAGATATAAAGGTCTTATCTCTCAGATGAGGTGTGTAGATATAAAGGTCTTATCTCTCAGATGAGGTGTGTAGATATACAGGTCTTATCTCTGGTAGATGAGGTGTGTAGATATAAAGGTCTTATCTCTGGTAGATGAGGTGGGTAGATATAAAGGTCTTATCTCTCAGATGAGGTGGGTAGATATAAAGGTCTTATCTCTCAGATGAGGTGTGTAGATATAAAGGTCTTATCTCTGGTAGATGAGGTGGGTAGATATAAAGGTCTTATCTCTCAGATGAGGTGGGTAGATATAAAGGTCTTATCTCTGGTAGATGAGGTGGGTAGATATAAAGGTCTTATCTCTCAGATGAGGAGGGTAGATATAAAGGTCTTATCTCTCAGATGAGGTGGGCAGATATAAAGGTCTTATCTCTCAGATGAGGTGTGTAGATATAAAGGTCTTATCTCTCAGATGAGGTGTGTAGATATAAAGGTCTTATCTCTCAGATGAGGTGGGTAGATATAAAGGTCTTATCTCTCAGATGAGGTGTGTAGATATAAAGGTCTTATCTCTGGTAGATGAGGTGTGTAGATATAAAGGTCTTATCTCTGGTAGATGAGGTGTGTAGATATAAAGGTCTTATCTCTGGTAGATGAGGTGTGTATATATAAAGGTCTTATCTCTGGTAGATGAGGTGGGTAGATATAAAGGTCTTATCTCTGGTAGATGAGGTGGGTAGATATAAAGGTCTTATCTCTGGTAGATGAGGTGGGTAGATATAAAGGTCTTATCTCTCAGATGAGGTGTGTAGATATAAAGGTCTTATCTCTCAGATGAGGTGGGTAGATATAAAGGTCTTATCTCTCAGATGAGGTGGGTAGATATAAAGGTCTTATCTCTCAGATGAGGTGGGTAGATATAAAGGTCTTATCTCTCAGATGAGGTGGGTAGATATAAAGGTCTTATCTCTCAGATGAGGTGTGTAGATATAAAGGTCTTATCTCTCAGATGAGGTGGGTAGATATAAAGGTCTTATCTCTCAGATGAGGTGGGTGGATATAAAGGTCTTATCTCTGGTAGATGAGGTGGGTAGATATAAAGGTCTTATCTCTCAGATGAGGTGGGTAGATATAAAGGTCTTATCTCTCAGATGAGGTGTGTAGATATAAAGGTCTTATATCTGGTAGATGAGGTGGGTAGATATAAAGGTCTTATCTCTGGTAGATGAGGTGTGTAGATATAAAGGTCTTATCTCTGGTAGATGAGGTGGGTAGATATAAAGGTCTTATCTCTCAGATGAGGTGGGTAGATATAAAGGTCTTATCTCTCAGATGAGGTGGGTAGATATAAAGGTCTTATCTCTCAGATGAGGTGTGTAGATATAAAGGTCTTATCTCTGGTAGATGAGGTGGGTAGATATAAAGGTCTTATCTCTCAGATGAGGTGTGTAGATATAAAGGTCTTATCTCTCAGATGAGGTGTGTAGATATAAAGGTATTATCTCTGGTAGATGAGGTGTGTAGATATAAAGGTCTTATCTCTGGTAGATGAGGTGGGTAGATATAAAGGTCTTATCTCTCAGATGAGGTGTGTAGATATAAAGGTCTTATCTCTGGTAGATGAGGTGTGTAGATATAAAGGTCTTATCTCTCAGATGAGGTGGGTAGATATAAATGTCTTATCTCTCAGATGAGGTGTGTAGATATAAAGGTCTTATCTCTGGTAGATGAGGTGGGTAGATATAAAGGTCTTATCTCTGGTAGATGAGGTGGGTAGATATAAAGGTCTTATCTCTCAGATGAGGTGGGTAGATATAAAGGTCTTATCTCTCAGATGAGGTGGGTAGATATAAAGGTCTTATCTCTGGTAGATGAGGTGGGTAGATATAAAGGTCTTATCTCTCAGATGAGGTGTGTAGATATAAAGGTCTTATCTCTCAGATGAGGTGGGTAGATATAAAGGTCTTATCTCTCAGATGAGGTGGGTAGATATAAAGGTCTTATCTCTCAGATGAGGTGTGTAGATATAAAGGTCTTATCTCTGGTAGATGAGGTGAGTAGATATAAAGGTCTTATCTCAGATGAGGTGGGTAGATATAAAGGTCTTATCTCTGGTAGATGAGGTGTGTAGATATAAAGGTCTTATCTCTCAGATGAGGTGGGTAGATATAAAGGTCTTATCTCTGGTAGATGAGGTGTGTAGATATAAAGGTCTTATCTCTGGTAGATGAGGTGTGTAGATATAAAGGTCTTATCTCTGGTAGATGAGGTGGGTAGATATAAAGGTCTTATCTCTCAGATGAGGTGGGTAGATATAAAGGTCTTATCTCTCAGATGAGGTGGGTAGATATAAAGGTCTTATCTCAGATGAGGTGGGTAGATATAAAGGTCTTATCTCAGATGAGGTGGGTAGATATAAAGGTCTTATCTCTCAGATGAGGTGGGTAGATATAAAGGTCTTATCTCTGGTAGATGAGGTAGGTAGATATAAAGGTCTTATCTCTCAGATGATGTGTGTAGATATAAAGGTCTTATCTCTGGAAGTTGATTTGTGTTCATATAAAGCCATTCTTGACGAACAGCGCTTGTGTGTTTTATGTGATCTGGGAGTTGTGGAGGATGAGTTTTATTTTGTATTTCATTGTCCACTGTATGGCAGTCTAAGAAGCGTTTTATTCTGAAAAAGTACAAGCTAAGAATCCTGATTTGTTTTGGCTTTCTGAATGTAATCGGCTAAGCTGGCTGTTCAATGAAGACGTCTTTGTATTGAGTAAATTCCTTGAGAAGGCATGGCTACTACGATGGAGAGTAAGCTCTCTTTATCCCCCCCCCACTCCCCCCCCCCACTTCCCCCATTTCCCATGTTCAGCTGTCAGAGGACGTCCTCCAGAGGATGAGGGGCGTGGCCAACCAAGCTCCCGAGCCTAAAACACAGGCCCCCCCCAGCCCCCAGAAAGACCCGGGTATGGACACACTCCTGCTCACATCCGTCTCTCTCTCTCTGTCACTCTGTATACCTCTCTCTCTCTCTCTCTCTGTCACTCTGTATACCTCTCTCTCTCTCTCTGTCACTGTATACCTCTCTCTCTCTCTGTCACTCTGTATACCTCTCTCTCTCTCTTTCACTCCGTATACCTCTCTCTCTCTTTCACTATGTCACTCCGTATACCTCTCTCTCTCTTTCACTATGTCACTCTGTATACCTCTCTCTCTCTCTCTCTCTGTCACTCTGTATACCTCTCTCTCTCTCTCTCTCTCTCTTTCACTCTGTATACCTCTCTCTCTCTTTCACTCTGTATACCTCTCTCTCTCTCTCTCTCTTTCACTCTGTATACCTCTCTCTCTCTCTTTCACTCTGCATACCTCTCTCTCTCTCTCTCTCTCTCTCTTTCACTCTGTATACCTCTCTCTCTCTCTCTCTCTCTCTCTTTCACTCTGTATACCTCTCTCTCTTTCACTCTGTATACCTCTCTCTCTCTCTCTCTGTCACTCTGTATACCTCTCTCTCTCTCTCTCTCTCTCTCTGTCACTCTGTATACCTCTCTCTCTCTGTCACTCTGTATACCTCTCTCTCTCGCTCTGTCACTCTGCATTCCTCTCTGTCTGTCTGTCTGTCTGTCTGTCACTAAACGCTAAGCTACAGGTAGTATCCCAACACAACATAACAACACAACACTGCCTATCCCACAAAGACTAGGCATCTACAGTAGTTGTAGTAATTTGGCTAAAGAGTCCATTGTTAGCAGACAGGATTCAGGTGAATCCGGAGTGGCTATCCTGTTGGTGATGGAGACAGGAGGAGTTGAGATGTGGTCCTCTGTCAAAACATCAGCCTGATATCTATTCTAACTAGGGCTGCACAATTAATCGTGAATTAATCGAAATCGCGATTATGACCTCCGCGATTAACTAATCGCAAAAGGCCGCAATTAATGTGATTAATAATTTAGCTTTGAATTGAGTGTGCTAGGACTACACGGACGAATCACAGGCGCTTATGCTGTCTGACATGCGTTCTCGCTCAGTGCGCTGTGCGCAGCAATTTCAGTGCCCGCAGCCGTGAGTAGTGAAGAAATTAGCGAAAACTAGGTCAGTGAGTTATTAGCAAGAAAGGGATCAATGTCCGTGATTTGCGAGCATTTTGGTTATTATATATTAATATTATATATTAATCGCAATTATTAATCGCAATTAGCATTTTGAAGCAAATAATCGCAATTATTATCTTCTGTCATAATCGTGCAGCCCTAATTCTAACTCCTATTGGACAGTCTGCTAATAGCTGGTTTAATGATGCTGCCTGTCATTGCTGTGCTGGTACCAACCCCCCTCCCCCTCTCTGTTGACCCCCTGGAAGGCCCCCCTCCCCCCCCCCAGCCCCAGACACCCCCACCGCCACCCAGCCCCCAGACCCCCCCCGCCAGCTCCACAGAGGACCTGAAGAAGCGGTGAGTCTGTCATTGGCTGGCTTCTGGCTTCTGATTGGGCGAATGAGAGGTGAAATGCCGCTTGATAGGCTGAAGGTGTTTTTGTATATTGTGAATATCATGTATTGTCTGTGAATAATATACATTTGTCGTCTGTATATCGTCTGTATTGCTTGAATTGCTTAAATTCCCTGTGTTAAAGGGTTCAGAAGTTCTGAATGGGTTAAAGGGGTAGTTCAGAATTTTGGACATAGAGCCTTATTTTACGACTTACCTGTTATGTTGTTGACTGATGGAGAACATTTTCAGCTGATTCCATGCCGTCTCTTGATCCGAAAAATTCTGAACTACCCCTTTAATATACTTGGCCAATAGATCTGATTCTGATAGGTGCTGTAATTTCAAGAGAGCAAGTATGAAAAGCTATAATCCGTGTGTGTGTGTGTGCATGCCCTTGTGCGTGTGTGTGCATGCGTGTCTGTGCGTGTGTATGCGTTCGTGTGTGTGCGTGGGTGTGTGTGTGTATGCGTTCCCGTGTGTGTGTGTGTGTGTGTGTGTGTGTGTGTGTGTGTATGCGTTCCCGTGTGTGTGTGTGTGTGTGCGTGGGTGTGTTTGTGTGTGTGTGTGTGTGTGTGTATGCGTTCCTGTGTGTGTATGCGTTCCCGTGGGTGTGTGTGTGTATGCGTTCCTGTGTGTGTATGCGTTCCCGTGGGTGTGTGTGTGTATGCGTTCCTGTGTGTGTATGCGTTCCCGTGGGTGTGTGTGTGTATGCGTTCCCGTGGGTGTGTGTGTGTATGCGTTCCTGTGTGTGTATGCGTTCCCGTGGGTGTGTGTGTGTATGCGTTCCTGTGTGTGTGTGTGTGCGTGGGTGTGTGTGTGTATGCGTTCCCGTGTGTGTGTGTGTGTGTGTGTCCTGCAGGTCCGAGTGGCAGCAGTCTCTGGTCCAGGAGGAGCTGGGCAAGGTGGCGAGGAGGGAGAGAGAGGCGGTCAGGATGGAGATGAGCAGAGCTCTGCACCGAGAGAGACTCACCACACGACAGCAGAGCGACAGGGCTGACATACTGGTAGGACTACACTAATACTACACTCTCACTGTCTGTCTGGTAGGACTACACTAATACTACACTCTCACTGTCTGTCTGGTAGGACTACACTAATACTACACTCTCACTGTCTGTCTGGTAGGACTACACTAATACTGCACTCTCACTGTCTGTCTGGTAGGACTACACTAATACTACACTCTCACTGTCTGTCTGGTAGGACTACACTAATACTACACTCTCACTGTCTGTCTGGTAGGACTACACTAATACTACACTCTCACTGTCTGTCTGGTAGGACTACACTAATACTACACTCTCACTGTCTGTCTGGTAGGACTACACTAATACTACACTCTCACTGTCTGTCTGGTAGGACTACACTAATACTACACTCTCACTGTCTGTCTGGTAGGACTACACTAATACTACACTCTCACTGTCTGTCTGGTAGGACTACACTAATACTACACTCTCACTGTCTGTCTGGTAGGACTACACTAATACTACACTCTCACTGTCTGTCTGGTAGGACTACACTAATACTACACTCTCACTGTCTGTCTGGTAGGACTACACTAATACTACACTCTCACTGTCTGTCTGGTAGGACTACACTAATACTGCACTCTCACTGTCTGTCTGTATACTGGTAGGACTACACTAATACTACACTCTCACTGTCTGTCTGGTAGGACTACACTAATACTACACTATCACTGTCTGTCTGGTAGGACTACACTAATACTACACTCTCACTGTCTGTCTGGTAGGACTACACTAATACTACACTCTCACTGTCTGTCTGGTAGGACTACACTAATACTACACTCTCACTGTCTGTCTGGTAGGACTACACTAATACTACACTCTCACTGTCTGTCTGGTAGGACTACACTAATACTACACTCTCACTGTCTGTCTGGTAGGACTACACTAATACTGCACTCTCACTGTCTGTCTGTATACTGGTAGGACTACACTAATACTACACTCTCACTGTCTGTCTGGTAGGACTACACTAATACTACACTCTCACTGTCTGTCTGGTACAGTAGGACTACACTAATACTACACTCTCACTGTCTGTCTGGTAGGACTACACTAATACTGCACTCTCACTGTCTGTCTGTATACTGGTAGGACTACACTAATACTACACTCTCACTGTCTGTCTGGTAGGACTACACTAATACTACACTATCAATGTCTGTCTGGTAGGACTACACTAATACTACACTCTCACTGTCTGTCTGGTAGGACTACACTAATACTACACTCTCACTGTCTGTCTGGTAGGACTACACTAATACTACACTCTCACTGTCTGTCTGGTAGGACTACACTAATACTACACTCTCACTGTCTGTCTGGTAGGACTACACTAATACTGCACTCTCACTGTCTGTCTGTATACTGGTAGGACTACACTAATACTACACTCTCACTGTCTGTCTGGTAGGACTACACTAATACTACACTCTCACTGTCTGTCTGGTAGGACTACACTAATACTACACTCTCACTGTCTGTCTGGTAGGACTACACTAATACTACACTCTCACTGTCTGTCTGGTAGGACTACACTAATACTACACTCTCACTGT
>NW_028175536.1:28471-30971 GCF_949987555.1 Borostomias antarcticus | reverse complement strand
GAAAGATGAAAGTTAACACCTCAGCGAGGGGTAACAGTGTTCACAGTACAATATTACAGTCAAGGGTTATTTTATTAGGCTATTATATTCTTAAAAAAAAAAAAAAAAAATTATAAATTCGAATATCGTTCCAACTCTACTAAATTTATTCGAATATATTCAAACTCAATTTCTCTACCTACCTACCTACCTACCTACCAACCTACCAACCTACCTACCTACCTACCTACCTACCTACCTACCTACCTACCTACCCACCTCCCTCCCTACCTACCTACCTACCTACCTACCTACCTCCCTACCTACCTACCTACCTACCTACCTACCCACCTCCCTACCTACCTACCTACCTACCTACCTACCTCCCTACCTACCTACCTACCTACCTACCTACCTCCCTACCTACCTACCTACCCACCTCCCTACCTACCTACCTACCTACCTACCTACCTACCTACCTACCTCCCTACCTACCTACCTACCTACCTACCTCCCTACCTACCTACCTACCTACCTACCTACCTACCCACCTCCCTACCTACCTACCTACCCACCTCCCTACCTACTCACCCTCCTACCTACTCACCCTCCTACCTACTCACCCTCCTACCTACTCACCCTCCTACCTACCCACCTACCCACTCACTTACCCAACTGCATTCTGCCAGAGGAATGAATCATCAGTAAAGTGAAGCTGAAATCCCATGGAGGTGTCTCAGTCTGCACCCTCCCCATCCCTGATCCATGCCTTCACACAGAGAGAGCGTAACCATGGAGACACTAGACAGGAAGTGACCAGGCATCAGAGTTCACAGCGCCGCCGTCGCTGGATGGAAGCAGCAGGTGGCCCCACTTTAGTCCTCTTCCTTTTCATCTGCCCCGCTCTCTCTCATTCACTCACTCCCTCGTTCGCCCGGGCCTTTTGTCTCCTTCTGAATAATACAGCTGGATCCCTCTCCTCTCCCTCTCCCTCTTCCTCTCCTCTCCTCTCCTCTCCTCTCCTCTCCTCTCCTCTCCTCTCCTCTCCTCTCCTCTCCTCTCCTCTCCTCTCCTCTCCTCTCCTCTCCTCTCCTCTCCTCTCCCTCCCTCCCTCCCTCCCTCCTCTCTCTCCTTCTCTCACTCAGACCCCTGGCTGCTTGGCTCAGTGCCCTATGAATACTCATTGTTAATGGCAAATCTTCTGGAGATTAATTTCAGAGCCAAGAGAGAGAGAGAGGGTGAGAAAGAAAAGAGAGTGAGAGAGGGAGAAAAGAGAGAGAGATAGAAGAAAGGGAAGAAAAGGGCTAAAGGGATTTTGTCTTTTTTAAACGTACTAATGCCCTTTCGCGGTCTGTCGGCAATAAATAGGTGATAAGTCAAATTAGCATATAGTGTGTTTCCCCCCCTCCCTCCCTCCCTCCCTCCCTCCCTCCCTCCCTCCCTCCCTCCCTCTCTCATTTAAAGGGCCCATGTCATTAGCAGCTGCCTCCCAGTGATGCTGTGTGAGGCTGGTAGTCATTGTGAAGCTTCAAGGCCGTCTGCTCCTCCTCAGAGACGGCGCCTTCATCGCTACGCACACTGGCTCCTTAAACAGCCAGGACAGATAAACCACGCCTCCGACCTCCGCACAACCTGCACACGACCTCCGCACAACCTGCACACAACCTGCACACGACCTGCACACAACCTGCACACAACCTCCACACAACCTGCACACTACCTCCACACAACCTGCACACTACCTCCACACAACCTGCACACAACCTCCACACAACCTGCACACAACCTGCACACAACCTGCACACATACATGCATACTGTGCATACACGCACACACATACACATATACTTGCCCACGCATGAACGCACATACAGACACACATGCACGCCCCCCCCCCCCCACACACACACACACACACCCAGACGCGCGCACACAGAGAATATAGGCAGAACAGGAATATAGGCAGAAGTGTGTGTTTTTAAACCAAGATCAAGGTTAGTAGCTGCAGGTGGTCCCTGGTCCCGGTCTGGGCTGCAGTTCCTCATGTGAACACTAGGTGTCAGCAGAGGCATGTTGCTCCTCTCCCCTGCTCTCCTTCTCCCTCTCTCTCTCTCCCCTGCTCTCCCCCTCTCCCCTCACTCCCTCTCTCTCCCCTGCTCTCCCTCTCCCCTCTCTCTCTCCCCTGCTCTCCCCCTCTCCCCTCACTCCCTCTCTCTCCCCTGCTCTCCCTCTCCCCTCTCTCTCTCCCCTCTCTCCCCTCCCCTCTCTCTCTCCCCTGCTCTCCCCTCTCTCCCCTCCCCTCTCTCTCTCTCTCTCCCCTGCTCTCCCCCTCTCCCCTCACTCCCTCTCTCTCCCCTGCTCTCCCTCTCCCCTCTCTCTCTCCCCTCTCTCCCCTCCCCTCTCTCTCTCCCCTGCTCTCCCCTCTCTCCCCTCCCCTCTCTCTCTCCCTCTCCCCTGCTTTTTCTCTCTCTCACTCTCCCCTGCTCTCTCTCCCTCTCCCTCTCTCCCTCTCCCTCTCTCT
>NW_028175536.1:5000-28271 GCF_949987555.1 Borostomias antarcticus | reverse complement strand
GATACCTTCTGTGGTCATCTGGTAGTGTGATATCTTCTGTGGTCTTCTGGTAGTGTGATTCTATCTGTGGTCTTCTGGTAGTGTGATTCTATCTGTGGTCTTCTGGTAATATGATTCTATCCGTGGTCTTCTTGTAGTATGACACCTTCTGTGGTCTTCTGAGTCTATCTAGAGCTTACTGAAATGCTTACTTATATACTTGAAAGCTTCTCACATAGTCAGACTGCTGGGGTTCTAGAGACAAGACCACCAATCAGAAGCAATCTGAAAAACAGCAGCACTGATGTCAGAGGTGGGTTCATTATAGGTCCTAGATGATGGGTCCTAGATGATGGGTCCTAGATGATGGGTCCTAGATGATGGGTCCTAGGTGATGGGTCCTAGATCATGGGTTCTAGATGATGGGTCCTAGATGATGGGTCCTAGATCATGGGTTCTAGATGATGGGTCCTAGATCATGGGTCCTAGATGATGGGTTCTAGATGATGGGTCCTAGATGATGGGTCCTAGAGGATGGGTCCTAGATCATGGGGGATAGATGATGGGTCCTAGATGATGGGTCCTAGAGGATGGGTCCTAGATCATGGGTCCTAGCCCTGTGGAGCTCCGGCCTCAAGCCACAATCTCAGCTCTCCCAGCCCTATTCTCAGCCTCAGTCCTGGTCCCAGCCTCAACTCCAGCCTCAGTCCTGTCCCAGCCTCAACTCCAGCCTCAGCCCCAGTCCTGGTCCCAGCCTCAACTCCAGCCTCAGTCCTGTCCCAGCCTCAGTCCTGGTTCCAGCCTCAACTCCAGCCTCAGTCCTGGTCCCAGCCTCAACTCCAGCCTCAGCCCCATGCCCCAGGCCTTTTCACAACCCTAGCCCCAGCCCTGTTCCCAGCCTTAACACTAGCCTCACCCTCAACTCCAGCCCCAGCCCCAGTCCTGGTCCCAGCCTCAACTCCAGCCCGAGCCTCATCCCCGGCCTCATCCCCAGCTGTCTGTCTAGGGTGGTTAAATATTTAGAGGATCTGTGGAGGCTCTGTGGAAGACGCCCGGGGTCTGTGTGTCTGAGAAGGACTCCATGCCTTCAGCAGGAGCTGTGTTTGGGATTAGTGGAGCTGTTTCATGGTATTAGGGCTGCTGCTGCTGCCAGGTATGTGTGTGTGTGTGTGTGTGTGTGTGTGTGTGTGTGTGTGTGTGTGTTCCTCCCTAGTGGGGGAGCTATGATAGACAGGGAGGGTAATGATCTTCCTAAGACTCTCTGTATAAAGAGATGTCAGCTTGCTACAAGGATCTTGCCCCCCTCTCCCCCCCACACACACCCACACACACACTATGTATCTCTCTCTCCCTCTGTCACACACACACACACACACACCCTGCAGTGTATCTATGCACACACACACGGGCACCTCTACATTTCCCTGCATGCACTGTGTGATCATACATCATCATCATTTGTGATGGTCAGGGGCATTGGTAGAAGCCTCACCCCCTCCTCTCTCTCTCTCTCTCTCTCTCCTGTCTCTCTCCCTTTTCTTTCTTTCTTTCTTTCTTTCTTTCTTTCTTTCTTTCTTTCTTTCTTTCTTTCTCTCCTGTCTCTACCTCTCTTCTCTCTCCCTCTTTCTCCTGCCTTACCTGTCCCCCCATCTCTCTTTCTCTCTGTCTCTCTTTCACTCTCTCTATATTTCTGTCTCTCTCTCTGTCTCTCTCTCTCTTTCTGTCTGCCTTTCTCTCTCTCTCTCTCTCTCTCTCTCTCTCTGTCCGTCTCTCTCTCTCTCTCTCTCTCTCTCTCTCTCTCTCTCTCTTTCTCTCCCCTGTCGGTTCCCCCTGTCGGCCCTGTGACAGAGGGAGGGGTTATAATGGCCCCACCATGGCATGCTGGGAATTGATGTTCATTGAGGGATGAGGTTCAGTGGTGTTCCCATCCATCACTCACCTGTACGACCCTTTCTAGTTACCCCTTGACTGTGTGTGTGTGTGTGTGTGTGTGTGTGAGTGTGTGTGTGTGTGTGAGTAAGTGACTGTGTGTTTGGGGGGGCAGGGGGGGGGGGGTGAAAGTAGTCTGACTTTGGTGGATGTAGTCTACAGTCTGACACTGTATGTGTTGGTGTGTGTGGTGTGGTGTGTGTGTGTGTGTGTGTGTGTGTGTGTGTGTGTGTGTGTGTGTGTGTGTGTGTGTGTGCGTGTGTGTGTGTGAGTGAGTGAGTGAGTGTGTGTTTTTGGGGGGGGGGCAGGAGGGGTGGATGCATGAGTGACACTGTACAGTATGTTTGTGTGTGTGTGTGTGTGTGTGTGTGTGTGTGTGTGTGTGTGTCGGGTGTGTGTGTGTGTGTGTGTGTGTGTAACGTGCCTGCAATAGCGAGCCCCAGTGGTCATTTTCCCGTCTTGCTAGATCTGAAGTGCTAGACCTTCACCTGCGTTAACAACCACTTATCTTTCCCTCCCTCCCTCAACACACACACACACACACACTCACACACACACACACACACACACACACACACACACACACACACACACACACACACACACACACGCGGAACGCTGTCTGTCCAAGCGCACGATGTTAGCGGCTGGCGCTGTAGTCGGATGTCATGACGGGCAAACTAGTATTTATTAATATTGAAAACCTTGTGCTGCCAATTCTCAGCTTGGTTTCAAATGTTCCGGCACCAGAGTTACGGTAACAATGTGATATAAACGACTGTACCACTTACAGTACAGTCATGCACGTCCGTTACCGTGGACGCTACAGTGTTCCTACCGTGCTTTTGTGTATGTTGTACCGCGTTTGCAGCTTTGCTAACATGCAGGCTACTCCATGTGCTTGTGTTTTTAACGTGATGAACTGTAGCCTGTGTTTTATTGCTGCTGTTGCCTTGGCCAGGTCTCCCTTGTGAAAGAGATCAGTGGGACTAATTAGGCTAAATAATAAATAAACAAATAAACAAATGCATAAATACATAGATAAATAAATCAATAAATAAATGCATACACGGTTTCAGTGTATTTATAAGTATACAACCTTGCTGCAGACTGTTTAGGCCTACTCAGGGCTGAAAATTAACACCTGCCACCGGCCAAATGCAGGTACATTTTCCAATTCGCGACTTGATTTGGGAAGGCTATCTGAAAAAAAAAAAAACTTGGCCGGTATATTTTTTCATCTACAGTCCCGTTGGCAGGTGACTCACCGTGAGACAAAAAGTTAATTTTCACCCCTGGGCCTACTACTACACCACTGCATGCTGTCCTGTGTGTAGGCCCGACCCCCGACCCCCATCTCAGTGAGTGTGCTGTGTGTTGCAGAACCAGGAGCGGTACATCCAGGCAGGCCAGCAGTTCCACGAAGCTGCCGACAAGGCCCAGGCCCACGTCAGGTGAGTTCCTCAGGCCTGTCCCTCCATGCAAAGAACCATGAGAACCATTTATCACAGTAGAACCCTCTGAAAAAGCCCTTCAAGTAGAACCGTTTTTCGGCTCTGTGGGGTTCTGTTCTGGAACCTAAATGGTTCCGTCTTTCTGACCTGAAAATAGGTTTTATTGAAGCTTACGGGCCTGAAAAGGTTCTACGGGGCCTGAAAAGGTTCTACGGGGTTCACACAAGGTGCTTGAATTTTCAGGGGGGGAAATCAAGTCCTGGAATACCTTGTAAATAGCTATTTTTTAACATAGTGCTTAAAAAGTCCTTGAAATAAACAAACCACATAATGCAGGCATTGTTCATCAGGTCATTATAATTGACCTGCTCAGAATCAGAAATTGCTCAGCCTTTTTGTTTGTTTGTTTGTTTACATCCACTCTGCGCTCTGCCTCTTTTCTTTACACGTTACCAAAAGCTGTTAGCTAAATATGCCAGAACACCTGTTAGTCCTCAGACAGACGGCCTGTGCCTCAGTTCGAGAACCCAAACAAAATGAACAGGTAAAGTCATTTATTATCTAACGTTAGAGGGGATGATCTGATGATTGAGTTATGAACAACAGGGATAGTAGGATGTCGGCTAGCTAGCTAACGAAACTGTCAGCTAGCTAACGAAGCTAGAAGCTATCTTACTTGTTAGCTTGCTAGCTGACACGCTAGCCTTGCGTCACTAGGCTCTCTTCGGGGGAGGAGCCTGGTTTCTATTCGCTTGGTTTCTGGTCTAAAGCCCACTGGTTTCCTGTCACACATATGCCGAATCAAGCAGCCTAGTCTCACCAGTCACTACGAATTAGAATAAAACACTAGGGCTGCGAGCAGCAGTGAGCGGGCCCTCGCACCCCACGCGTGTCGGGGTGCTGCGCCGTTAAAGGCTGTGCTATTTCGGTGTGCAGTACTGAGAGAAACTTCCTGTCACCAGTAGGTGGCGCTCTAGGCGTGACTCAATACCGAAGCATAGATGTGTTCAGGACGGTACCTTGATGAAGCGTGAGAAATGTTGAGTAAATCGGATAATGTATGTAGGAGTTATGAGGACTTCCTGTTTCACCAGTAGGTGGCGCTGTAAGTGTGACTCAATACCGACACATTGATGGGTTCAGAAGGCCACCTTCATGAAGCGTCAGCAATTTGGTGCAAATCGGATGATGTATGCAGGAGTTATGAGGACGTACTGTTTCACCAATAGGTGGCGCTATAAGTATGACGCAATACTGAAACATAGATGTGTTCAGGACAGAACCGTCATGAAGCGTGAGATATATCGGACAAATTGGATAATGTATGGAGGAGTTATGAGGACTTCCTGTTTCACCAATAGGTGGCGCTATAAGTATGACGCAATACTGAAACATAGATGTGTTCAGGACAGAAGCGCCATGAAGCGTGAGATATATTGGACAAATTGGATAATGTATAAAGGAGTTATGAGGACTTCCTGTTTCACCAATAGGTGGCGCTATAAGAATGACGCAATACTGACACATAGATGTGTTCAGGACAGAACCTTCATGAAGCGTGAGATATATCGGACGGATTGGATGATGTATGTAGGAGTTATGAGGACTTCCTGTTTCACCAATAGGTGGCGCTATAAGTATGACGCAATACTGACACATAGATGTGTTCAGGACAGAACCTTCATGAAGCGTGAGATATATTTGACAAATTGGATAATGTATGGAGGAGTTATGAGGACTTCCTGTTTCACCAATAGGTGGCGCTATAAGTATGACGCAATACTGACACATAGATGTGTTCAGGACAGAACCGTCATGAAGCGTGAGATATATCGGACAAATTAGATAATGTATGGAGGAGTTATGAGAACTTCGTGTTTTATGGCGAAATGTCAAACTTTGGCGGGGCGCCACGGCAAGGGTGTTTTGTGAAAACTCAATTTTTTTGATAACTTTTGATCACAAAGGTCTTAAGATGAAGCTGACCCGATATGAAGTTGATCAGATGAAATCTGTAGGAGGAGTTCGTCGAAGTACGAGGCATGGAAATGGTCAAAACAAGGACAAAATGGCACATTAAGAGCAAAATGGCGGACTTCCTGTTGCATGTTGGGTATAGCTCCAAGAGACATTTTAGTGTGGCTCGATGAAATACATATGCCCACCGAATTTCGTTCGCCTACATCAAACTGAAAGGTGGGGCTCGCCATTTTAAACTTTCCAGGGGGCGCTCTTGAGCCGTTTTGCCACGCTTATTTCCGTCACCAATGAATTATCAAATTTTTCACCGGGACTGATCTGCAAAGTTTCATCCGTTTTCATCGATGTTTAGGCCGCCAAAAAGGCATTTGTTTGGGGAGAAGAAGAAGAAGGTAGGAGAATAATAATCCTTCGAAATACAATAGGGCCTCGCACCGCCAGTGCTCGGGCCCTAATTAACAAAGTAGCCTTTTCCAGAAGAAGTTCTTGCCGCTTTGCATTGTAGGTTTATGGGTATGTCTGTTTTTATTTTTTTATTAGACCTTTATTTAACCAGGTAAGCTTATTGAGATAAATAATCTCTTTTTCAAAAGCGACCTGGCCAAGAGGCAGCAAATTACAATACAAAAGGTTACAATACAAATAGCATACATACAATAAATAAAATAAGCTCAAGTTAGAAGTATAACAACTGATTTAAAAGCAGTGACAAACCCCAATGCCTTCAAGTTCCTTATCCTTGAGAATGTCAACAAAGCTGTCTGTTTTTGGACAGGGGGATCACTATCCACGGAAACCACACCTGCAAAGCAAACAGGCCCCAGGCTAGGGACACCCTACTAATGGGAGCAGGGATTTGTGGTGTCACACGCAGTCTTGAAGCGGGGGTGAAGGATGGTGTGATGGATTGTTTTTAAACGTCTGTATCCTAGCTGTCTTCCTGCTTCGCCTGGATGATGTTATTAATAGAGCTGACTGGTATTAGGAGGCAGAGGCTCGCTAACCAACCTTAACATTAACATTAAACTGACGTTAACCTAACATTAAACTGACGTTAACCTAACATTAAACTGACGTTAACCTAACATTAACACAATGTTAACCTAACATTAAACTGACGTTAACCTTACATTAAACTGATGTTGACCTAACATTAAACTGACGTTAACCTAACATTAACATGATGTTAACCTAACATTAAACTGACGTTAACCTAACATTAAATTGACGTTAACCTAACATTAACATGATGTTAACCTAACATTAAACTGACGTTAACCTAACATTAAACTGACGTTAACCTAACATTAATAGGACGTTAACCTAACATTAAACTGACATTAACCTAACATTAAACTGACATTAACCTAAAATTAAACTGATGTTAACCTAACATTAAACTGACGTTAACCGAACATTAAACTGACGTTAACCTAACATTAAACTGACGTTAACCTAACATTAAACTGACATTAACCTAACATTAAACTGACGTTAACCTAACATTAACATGATGTTAACCTAACATTAAACTGACGTTAACCTAACATTAAACTGACGTTAACCTAACATTAAACTACAAAACTAGGTCTCTGCGTGTTCTGAGCGCTTCTCAAACATCATAGCACCGAGACTACCCGAAGGGGGTGTGTGCTATTTCGGCACCATGGACATAGACATTTCCATGGATTTCTCAATAACAGTCATCTGTTGATGTAACACAAAGTTAATCTGAGTACCCAGTACATAGTCTCGTTATGCTAGACTTTCGAGATCTCTGCCTCTCCACCACCGAAAATATAGTCTAGTTGCTAGGATATTTCAGCACCATGGTTCAGTGCCATGGATCTATCAGTGACCTGCTTTTTTTCCTCGCTTGTGTGTGTGTGTGTGTGTGTGTTTTAATCCAGTGATGTTTGTCCCATTGGTCCGTTGCTTCTCTTCTCCTCTTACTCCTCTTCTCCCTCCCCTCACCTTCCTTCTATTTCTCCTCCTCACCTCCGCCTCCTCTTCCTCCTCTCCCCCATCCCCCCTCCCCCTCCTCTTCTTCCTCCTCCTCCTTCCTCTTCCTCCTCCTCCTCCTCTTCCTCCTCCTCGCCTGCGGCACTTTGAGACCTCCAGGTGCTGGAGCATGACAGGACTGCTGCTGTAATCTCTCTCTCTCTCTACCTCTCTCTCTCTCTCTCTCTCTACCTCTCTCTCTCTCTCTCTCTCTACCTCTCTCTCTCTCTACCTCTCTCTCTCTCTCTCTACCTCTACCTCTCTCTCTCTCTCTCTCTACCTCTCTCTCTCTCTCTCTCTCTACCTCTCTCTCTCTCTCTCTCTCTCTCTCTACCTCTCTCTCTCTCTCTCTCTCTCTCTCTCGCGCACGCTTCTGTTCCCTGTGGATGTCTCTCGCCCTCTCCAAATTGTACCTGCTATCCTGAAGTCTGACAGTCTACCAGCAGAGTGATCTAACGAGCCACCGGCCAGGCCACCCCAGAATACACCCCCCTGAAGACCACCCCACCTTAGCAGACCCTGCTGGGGTTCTAGAGGGAAGACCACCCCACCTTAGCAGACCCTGCTGGGGTTCTAGAGAAAAGACCACCCCACCTTAGCAGACCCTGCTGGGGTTCTAGAGGGAACACCACCCCACCTTACCAGACCCTGCTGGGGTTCTAGAGAGAAGACCACCCCACCTTAGCAGACCCTGCTGGGGTTCTAGAGGGAAGACCACCCCACCTTAGCAGACCCTGCTGGGGTTCTAGAGGGAAGACCACCCCACCTTAGCAGACCCTGCTGGGGTTCTAGAGGGAAGACCACCCCACCTTAGCAGACCCTGCTGGGGTTCTAGAGAGAAGACCACCCCACCTTAGCAGACCCTGCTGGGGTTCTAGAGAGAAGACCACCCCACCTTAGCAGACCCTGCTGGGGTTCTAGAGGGAAGACCACCCCACCTTAGCAGACCCTGCTGGGGTTCTAGAGGGAAGACCACCCCACCTTAGCAGACCCTGTTTGGCTTACAGGATGGGTAGAGGAGTGGGGAGGAGGAGGTGGAGAAAGAAGATGAGGGAGGAGGAGGAAGATGAGGGAGGAGGAGGAGGAAGAGAAGGTAAAGGAGGGAGATGAGGGAGGAGGAGGAGGAAGAGAAGGTGAAGGAGGGAGATGAGGGAGGAAGAGGAAGATGAGGGAGGAGGAGGAGAAAGAGAAGGTAAAGGAGGGAGATGAGGGAGGAGGAGGAGGAAGAGAAGGTGAAGGAGGGAGATGAGGGAGGAGGAAGAGAAGGTGAAGGAAGAAGATGAGGGAGGAGGAGGAGAAAGAGAAGGTAAAAGAGGGAGATGAGGGAGGAGGAGGAAGAGAAGGTGAAGGAGGGAGAAGAGGGAGGAGAAGGTGGAGAAAGAGAAGGTGAAGGAGGGAGATGAGGGAGGAAGATGAGGGAGGAGGAGGAAGAGAAGGTGAAGGAGGGAGATGAGGGAGGAGGAGGAGAAGGTGAAGAAGGGAGATGAGGGAGGAGAAGGTGGAGGAAGAGAAGGTGAAGGAGGGAGATGAGGGAGGAGAGGAGGAGGAGAAGGTGAAGGAGGGAGATGAGGGAGGAGAGGTGGAAGGAAGCAGAATAGGAGGTGGAGGAAGATGAGGGAGGAGGAGGAGGAGGAGGAGGAGGAGGAGGACAGGAGAGCGGTCTGTGGTGAGGACCTGGTATAGCAGCAGACGCGGTCATACTGAAGTATTGATGGAGCAGCATAATGCCCTTTAGCTAAAGAACGTGGGCGGCCAGAGTCGTGCGCGTGTGTGTGTGTGCGCGCGTGTGCGTGTGTGTGCGTGTGTGTGTCTATACTGTATACTGTATATATGGATGTGTTACTGTCTCCTGGTGTCTTCTCCAGCCAGTTAGCTGCAGCAGCCTACCTCTCCCCCACCAGCTGGGCAATTAGGCCTGTCCAGCCAGGCGTAGCGGGCTGATGGTCTGGCTGTGTGCGCCCTGGACTCCCTCATTAGAGCAGACACGGGCAGCCTGGACCTGGGAGAGGTAGACTGGACGGCCTGGATACACACAGCAGGACCGGACATGAACTTAAAAGCACTGTTTTTGCAAGTTGCTTTAAAAAAAAAAAAACTTTGGTGGAGAGATCAGTATTGAGGTCAGGGTGAGACTGGCAGCTCGGTCGGTTTCTCTCGGGTTGATGTTCGTGCGCAGCTGAGAAGGGAGGGGGGGTGCGCCTGTGTGTGTGTGTGTATGTGTGTGTGTGTGTGTGTGTATGTGTGTACTGTATGTGTAGGGGGAGGAGGAGGAGGTATAGAAGATAGAGGAGAGGAGGTATGGGAGATACGGGAGGAGGAGGAGATATAGAAGATAGGAGGAGGAGGAGGAGGTATGAAGACAGGGGGAGGAGGAGGTATGGGAGATAGGGGGAGGAGTAGGTATGGGAGATAGGGGAGGAGGAGGTATAGGAGATAGGGGGAGGAGGAGGTATAGGAGATAGGGGGGAGGAGGAGGTATGGGAGATAGGGGGAGGAGTAGGTATGGGAGATAGGGGGAGGAGGAGGTATAGGAGATAGGGGGGAGGAGGAGGTATGGGAGATAGGGGGAGGAGTAGGTATGGGAGATAGGGGAGGAGGAGGTATAGGAGATAGGGGCATGAGGAGATATAGGAGACAGGGGGAGGAGGAGGAGGAGGTATGAACACAGGGGGAGGAGGAGGTATGGGAGATAGGGGGAGGAGGAGGTTTAGGAGACGGGGACGAGGAGGTATAGGAGAGAGGGGGAGGAGGAGGTATAGGAGACAGGGTGAGGAGGAGGAGGTTTAGGAGACGGGGAGGAGGAGGAAGTATAGGAGATAGGGGAGGAGGAGGAGGTTTAGGAGATAGGGGAGGAGGAGGAGGTATAGGAGACAGGGGGAGGAGGAGGTATAGGAGATAGGGGAGGAGGAGGAGGTATAGGAGATAGGGGAGGAGGAGGAGGTATAGGAGTCAGGTGGAGGAGGAGGAGGTATAGGAGACAGGGGGAGGAGGAGGAGGTATAGGAGTCAGGTGGAGGAGGAGGTATAGGAGACAGGGGAGGAGGAGGAGGTATAGGAGACAGGGGGAGGAGGAGGAGGTATAGGAGATAGGGGAAGGAGGAGGAGGTATAGGAGATAGGGGAGGAGGAGGAGGAGGTTTAGGAGATAGGGGAGGATGAGGAGGTATAGGAGACAGGGGGAGGAGGAGGTATAGGAGATAGGGGAGGAGGAGGAGGTATGGGAGAGGGGAGGAGGAGGAGGTTTAGGAGATAGGGGAAGGAGGAGGAGGTATAGGAGATAGGGGAAGGAGGAGGAGGTATAGGAGATAGGGGAGGAGGAGGAGGTATGGGAGAGGGGAGGAGGAGGAGGTTTAGGAGATAGGGGAAGGAGGAGGAGGTATAGGAGATAGGGGAGGAGGAGGAGGTATGGGAGAGGGGAGGAGGAGGAGGTTTAGGAGATAGGGGAAGGAGGAGGAGGTATAGGAGATAGGGGAGGAGGAGGAGGTATGGGAGAGGGGAGGAGGAGGAGGTTTAGGAGATAGGGGAAGGAGGAGGAGGTATAGGAGATAGGGGAAGGAGGAGGAGGTATAGGAGATAGGGGAAGGAGGAGGAGGTATGGAAGTGGGCAGACAGGGGAGGAGGAGGTATAGGAGTCAGGAGAGGAGGAGGTATGGGAGTGGGCAGACAGGGTGCAGTAATAGCCGTGCAGGCAGCGTGGAGGACCAGAGAGAGCTGAGCTCCAGAGAGGTGGTGGTGATGATAGAGGAGAGGATAGCGGGAGAAAAGAGGAATGGAGAGAGGCGGAGTGACAGGTGTAAGTGGGGCCCGGATTGTGTAGGAATCCCCCAGCCCTGCGGGTGAGATTGGGCTGGGGGGGGGGGTAGGAGGAGAGCGTAAGAGGAGGCGCGAGGAGGCGCGAGGAGGCCTCCTCAGTCAATTGAAAAGCTGTCAGAGTGCACAGCCCTTGAAGCAACATCAGTAGATAAGACAGAACCCCCCCCCCCCCCCCTCCCAGAACCCCCCCTCCCTCTCCCCCTGCTCTCTTTCAATCGCTCTCCTCACTCATTCTGTCTTTCGCTCCCTCTCCTCTCCTGTCTCCTCTCTTTCTCTCTCTGCCTCCCCGTTTCTCTCCCTCCTTCTTAACGCCCCCGCAAACTGCAGCCGAAACGACGGCGCAAGACTGTGTCCGCCCCTCACATGGGGCGCGACGCACCCTAGTGCACTTAAAAAAACAACTAACTAGTGGACACTCCGGTATAAGACAGAGCCTGCTGGTGACTGGTGTTACGGATGACTCTATGTTTGATAAGAGGTTTTCTGACTCTAGTCCAGTTTTTGTCTGTTCTTAAGCTATTCCCATCTCTAGGACACATATGGTCAGAATCTAGGTGTAGAGAGAAGACCAGGTGCAAACAGTAAAAGACAACTAGGCACTGATGCACAGAGGTATGAGGAAGTAAGACTGAACTATGTATAGAATCAGGCCACACCAGGACTATAAAGATCCCAAAATATTTAACTTTACGTTATTACTATATAGATTTAATAGGAAGGCATTTCAGTGCAGGAAATCCCATGCATTAATCCAAGTTTCGGTTGGATTGTCACGTGTGTCGGCTGCCACCTTCCATAAAAATAGAACCGAGTTGAAATCAATCCCAGGACGACGTTGTCGGCTGCTGGCGGAGCGGCGCCGGGTTGCGGTCTTCCATAGGAAACATCCATCCATCCATCCATCCATCCATCCATCTTCATTCGCTTATCCGGGGTCGGGTCGCGGAGGCAGCAGTTCCAGCAGGGGGCCCCAGACATCCCTTTCCCTGGCAGCATCAACCAGCTCTGCCTGGGGAATCTTTAGCCGCTCACAGGCCAGTGCGGAGATGTAATCCCGCCACCTAGTCCTGGGTCTACCCCGCGGCCTCCTCCCAGCCTGACACGCCTGGAACACCTCCCTGGGGAGGCGCCCAGGAGGCATCCTCACTAGATGCCCGAACCACCTCAACTGGCTCCTTTCCACGCAAAGGAGCAGCGGCTCTACTCCGAGTCTCTCCCGGATGACTGAACTTCTCACCCGATCTCTCAGGGAGACCCCAGCCACCCTCCGGAGAAATCATTTCGGCCGCTTGTATCCGTGATCTCGTTCTTTCGGTCAGGACTCCATAGGAAACAATGGGAGCTCCATAATTGGGGACGTCGTTTCGTGGCATGTCGGGGCACTTTCGGCTGCGGTTTACGGGGGGCTTCCCCCTCTCTGTCTCTCCCTCCTTCCATGCCTCCCTCCTCTCTCTCTCTCCCTCCCTCTTTCCCTCCACGGTTCCCTCTCTCCCTCCCATCTCCTAGGTCTGGAAAGAAGGGCTCTAATCTTTTTCATTTCAGTCCGACCAACCTCCTCCAGAGCATGTCTAGAGAACTCGCAGATAAAGCGCGTTGGCTTACTGACCGGCCGACCGGCTTGCCGTTTTCTCACTTGCTAGTAAGATAAATTTATTTATCTTGCTCCCACAGTGTGCCTCGGGGCTTGGCTTGGGATAACTGGGCTGGGGGAGTTATCTGCCAGAACGCTAGACTGCCGCTAGGCTAGGCTAGTTAGCATCACTTAATTAACAGAGCGCTGGACTGCCGCTAGGCTAGGCTAGTTAGCATCACTTAATTAATTGGACGCTTGTCGACTTTAGCGGATTAGCTCCCTTTGCTGTCTGTCGTAGTGCAATATGATGACTGTCTGCTTGGAGTGTATGACTACCAGGCTATGCCAGGCTAGTTAGCATTATTGATTTGACATGATGCTGGTTGCCTCGTGTGAATTAGCGTAGTTAGCATTTACGCTGCCTCTCTCTAGGCTGGTTAGCATCATTGATCTAACATGGGTGATGGTTGCCTTCGGCGGATTAGCCTAGCGTAGTTAGCTTTAGTGCAGCCGTTGCTGTTTCTCTCAGTCTGAAGTGATTAAGCCTCAACAGCTAGCAGTTTTTAAGAGCTTTAGGACTGCATATGATGCAGTATAGATAACATTTTTATGTAAACAAATAATTTAAACAATAAACAAAAAAATAACAAGGCTCACGAGCCAATAGCATTATGCCTCCTGATCGCTACTGACATACTGTAGAGAGTCAGTATGCCAGAGATGCCACATGGTACCAACGTCATAAGACTATTGTAATAATAGTAATACAAGCCTTGTTAGAACCAAACCTCACACATCACAGTCGGATGTATTTTTTTTTTCTTTTTTCGTTTTGCTGATTAGTTTAATTATAGCACCTTTATCGTGTTCACACACCCTCGTTCTTGATGTGTCCATTGCTTGGCTTGACAGTTTGTTGTTCATAATTAAATGTAATATTTCTAGTCTTCCATGTCTGCTGCTTTGGTCCCTGTGTGTGGCAGGCAGCCTGCGAGGAGCTGCCTTTGTTCTCCAGGCTGGATTGCGCTTGTGGAGATTAAGAATAGTGACAATGAGCACCAATTAAGGCCTAATCTCACTGCCTTTGTCCCCCGCCATTTTTCTAGCTACAGGTTTAGAATTCACAAATCATCCTAGCGCTCACCACACACACACACACACACACACACACACACACACACACACACACACACACACACACACAGTTTCTCTCTTTCTCTCCCTTTCTATCTCACATGCACACTCTCTCGGTTTGTCTCTCTTGCTGTCTCTCTCAAACGCATATATACCCCCCCCCCCCTCACACACACACACATACACACACAACCACTTTCTCTCTCACACACACACACACACACACATACCCATTTAGTACACCTCCCTGCCCCCCCCAGAAGACACCTCCTCCCTGATGAAGCAGGGCCGATTACACATAGTTAAAGGAGATATCCTTATCTGGGCTGGGGCAGAGACCCACACTAGTACGCCTGCTGCTTCGGTTCAACGTCTTTGTCTGTGGTCCCATCTCCTCTCACCTGGAGCTGGCTAGAGAGGAGAGAGGAGATGGAGGAGGGGTAGAAGGAGAGAGAGGAGGAGAGAAGACAGGGAGAGAGAGGAGGGAGAGTCGTTTTAAGGCTAGAAAAGATTCCCAATATGTGGTCAGTTTATTTAGAATCAGAAGTGGGTCGCACATATCCTTATTAAATAATTAATAAGGCAGGTGCTGGACTAAAAAAGCATATGTATCAAAGAAAATAAGAGTCCGCACACTGTAGCTCCCATTAAGATTATTTATGGACAAAAAATATGAGTGACGTTTCAAGCGACAACGCTCTTCCTCAGACAACAAAGTTTATCTTCAGTTTAGATAGGTTAGCCACTTGTGACAGGTTGTTGACACATACGACAGCCCTCAAAATCATGATCAATTTTGATGCCCATTCCAAACTAGCGTTGTTTTGAAACCCTAGCCCTACGCCCTTCAGAGCTCTCACTACGAAGGGAAGTGGCTCAGTAGTCATGAGCGGTTTGGAATACAGCCTAAGAGGGAGGAGACAGAGGAAGGAGAGGAGAGGGAGGAGGAGAGAGGAGGGAGAGGAGACGGAGGAGGAGAGAGGAGACAGATGAAGGAGAGGAGAGGGAGGAGGAGAGAGGAGGGAGAGGAGACAGAGGGAAGAGAGGAAGAGAGAGGTGAGAGGAGGGAGAGGAGACGGAGGAGGAGAGAGGAGACGGAGGAAGGAGAGGAGAGGGAGGAGGAGAGAGGAGGGAGAGGGAGGAGAGGAAGAGAGAGGTGAGAGAGTAGAAGATGGGAGAAGAAGGCGGGAGGGGAAGAGAAGGAGACGGAAGGAGAGATAGAAGGATAGCAGAGGAAGGGAGAGGAAGAGAAGGAGACGGAGGGAGAGGAGTTGAAGGAGAGGAGACAGAGAGGAGGAGAAGGAGAGGAGGAGTAGAGGAGCCCACCACACAAAAGAAAGAAGAGACAGACATTTATTTCTCGTCCTCTCACCTCTATCTCTCTCTCTCCATAGCATAGATAAGACAAGTAATTTACGTTGAGAGACAGTGATGGCGTGTCGTAGCACAGCATGTTGCCACGGTGATGGTGGTGTGTGTGTGTGTGTGTGTGTGTGTGTGTGTGTGCGTGTGCGTGTGCGTGTGCGTGTGCGTGTGTGTGTGTGTGTGTGTGTGTGTGAGAGTGTGTGTGTGTGTGTGTGTGATGTGTTTTAATTGAAACGGCGAGGACTACTCTCTGGTCCGCGTAGAGTAGGAAGCTTTTAATACAGGTTTCCATTAAGGCCAGTGTCAAACAGAGGAAAGCAGGATGACAGCCGCGAGGTGTGTGTGTGTGTGTGTGTGTGTGTGTGTGTGTGTGTGTGTGTGTGTGTGTGTGTGTGTGTGACAGTGTGTAACAGTGTGTGTGTGTGTTACGTCAGCCCCTCTCCCTACCATCTGAGGGGGTGCGTAACAGTTTGTGCATGACCGTGTATTTGTATAGTGCTCTACATGTGTGTACGTGTGTGGGTGCGTGGAAACGCCTGCACGTGTGTGTGTGTGTGTGTGTGTGTGTGTGTTCCTGTCAGCACCAGTGTGAGCGGATGGGTTAATGTCATAACTTCCCTTAATGAATCAAGTGTGATTAGGCCCGGAGAGCTGTCAGGCCAGCCTGAGAGATCCATCACACACAGACGACCAATTACATGGCTTCTCACATGGCATATTACACCAGCTCATTCAATATCACATATGCCCAGTTCAACTCACCGTTGAGTTCACTCCATTCATTTCATTAGCTGAGATTCATCACTGTTTAAACCATGGAGACTGCATGTAATATATATATATATATATATATATATATATATATTGTCGCTGTCAGATGAAAACCACTTAACTCCATTTTGGAGATTTTTAGTTTTATATATATACCCCCAGGTCTCGTAGTACGGAGGCGGTGTGTATATATATATTTATATTTATATATATACCCCCAGGTCTCGTAGTACGGAGGCGGTGGGTATATATATATTTATATTTATATATCTCTATACCCCCAGGTCTCGTAGTACGGAGGCGGTGTGTATATATATATTTATATTTATATATCTCTATACCCCCAGGTCTCGTAGTACGGAGGCGGTGTGTATATATATATTTATATTCTCTCTATACCCCCAGGTCTCGTAGTACGGAGGTGGTGTGTATATATATATTTATATTCTCTCTATTACCCCAGGTCTCGTAGTACGGAGGCGGTGTGTATATATATATTTATATTCTCTCTATTACCCCAGGTCTCGTAGTACGGAGGCGGTGTGTATATATATATTTATATTTATATATATATATCTCTCTATACCCCCAGGTCTCGTAGTACGGAGGCGGTGTGTATATATATATTTATATTTATATATATATATCTATACCCCCAGGTCTCGTAGTACGGAGGCGGTGTGTATATATATATTTATATTTATATATATATATCTCTATACCCCCAGGTCTCGTAGTACGGAGGCGGTGTGTATATATATATTTATATTTATATATATATCTCTCTATACCCCCAGGTCTCGTAGTACGGAGGCGGTGTGTATATATATATTTATATTTATATATATATCTCTCTATACCCCCAGGTCTCGTAGTACGGAGGTGGTGTCTATATATATATTTACATTTTTATATATATCTCTCTATACCCCCAGGTCTCGTAGTACGGAGGCGGTGTGTATATATATATTTATATTTATATATCTCTCTATACCCCCAGGTCTCGTAGTACGGAGGCGGTGTGTATATTTATATTTATATTTATATATCTCTCTATACCCCCAGGTCTCGTAGTACGGAGGCGGTGTGTATATATATATATATTTATATTTATATATATTTATATATATATATCTCTATACCCCCAGGTCTCGTAGCACGGAGGCGGTGTGTATATATATATTTATATTTATATATCTATACCCCCAGGTCTCGTAGTACGGAGGCGGTGTGTATATATATATTTATATTCTCTCTATTACCCCAGGTCTCGTAGTACGGAGGCGGTGTGTATATATATATATATTTATATTTAAATATATTTATATATATATATCTCTATACCCCCAGGTCTCGTAGTACGGAGGCGGTGTGTATATATATATTTATATTTATACATCTCTCTATACCCCCAGGTCTCGTAGTACGGAGGCGGTGTGTATATATATATATATTTATATTTATATATATTTATATATATATATCTCTATACCCCCAGGTCTCGTAGTACGGAGGCGGTGTGTATATATATATTTATATTTATATATCTCTCTATACCCCCAGGTCTCGTAGTATGGAGGCGGTGTGTATATATATATATATTTATATTTATATATATTTATATATATATATATCTCTATACCCCCAGGTCTCGTAGTACGGAGGCGGTGTGTATATATATATTTATATTTATATATCTCTCTATACCCCCAGGTCTCGTAGTACGGAGGCGGTGTGTATATATATATATATTTATATTTATATATATTTATATATATATATCTCTATACCCCCAGGTCTCGTAGTACGGAGGCGGTGTGTATATATATATTTATATTTATATATCTCTCTATACCCCCAGGTCTCGTAGTACGGAGGCGGTGTGTATATATATATATATTTATATTTATATATATTTATATATATATATCTCTATACCCCCAGGTCTCGTAGTACGGAGGCGGTGTGTATATATATATTTATATTTATATATCTCTATACCCCCAGGTCTCGTAGTACGGAGGCGGTGTGTATATATATATTTATATTCTCTCTATACCCCCAGGTCTCGTAGTACGGAGGTGGTGTGTATATATATATTTATATTCTCTCTATTACCCCAGGTCTCGTAGTACGGAGGCGGTGTGTATATATATATATATTTATATTTATATATATTTATAAATATATATCTCTATACCCCCAGGTCTCGTAGTACGGAGGCGGTGTGTATATATATATTTATATTTATATATCTCTATACCCCCAGGTCTCGTAGTACAGAGGCGGTGTGTATATATATATTTATATTTATATATCTCTATATCCCCAGGTCTCGTAGTACTGAGGCGGTGTGTATATATATATTTATATTTATATATCTCTATACCCCCAGGTCTCGTAGTACGGAGGCGGTGTGTATATATATATTTATATTTATATATCTCTATATCCCCAGGTCTCGTAGTACGGAGGCGGTGTGTATATATATATTTATATTTATATATCTCTATACCCCCAGGTCTCGTAGTACGGAGGCGGTGTGTATATATATATTTATATATATATATCTCTATATCCCCAGGTCTCGTAGTACGGAGGCGGTGTGTATATATATATTTATATATATATATCTCTATATCCCCAGGTCTCGTAGTACGGAGGCGGTGTGTATCGGCCTTCAGGCTCAGATCCTGTCCTGCTACCGTGACAACAGAGAGCAGACCCTGCTGTGCTCGGACCTAGCCAAGCAGTACCTGCAGTGTATCAGCGCCGCTAACAAGGTGAGCTCACACACACGCCTCACACACACGCAAACAAAGAAAACAAGTCAACAAACCACAAGGTCAGTACACACACACTCTTTTATACTCTTGAGCATGTCTTCTGTATTTTCAATAGCATATTAATATCATTGACTAATTGGCCCCAGTGTTCCGCGTTGGCTGTATTTTACTGAATATAATAGTTTTGCACAGTAGTGCACATTGATCACCATGATTACCCCGTGGGCTGGTTTTTAACGGTAGTCTCCTAGAGCCCTAGACTTGCTGCACACACGGTTACTCTGATACTGGGCGATAATTAGTGAAAGATTTTGGATCCTCAGATTTAAAGAGCGAAATAACTTTCTGATCTTAAGGATCAATGCTAGTTTGCATGCGGTAGATATATACGGCACAACAATAGAAGCACACGCTAATTTCACCACAGCCACCAAGCTCCACATGTAACAGACTCGTTTTAATAGTCACATGTAACAAACTCATTATAGCGTACTTGTTATGATAGTCTTATGTAACAGACTCATTACTATCAGGAATGCCATCCTGTCCAGTCAGTCAGAGCATCTGTTGTTGTTGTTGCTGTTATTGTTGTTGACTCGGCCTAGCGACCGCTAGCGGAGGGTATATTTTCGGTCGTGTGTGTTATTTAGTTTGTTTGTTCGTTCGGTCACTTAGCAGGATTATAGAAAAACTACTAGAGCGATTTTCATGAAACTCGGTGGAGGGGTGTAGCATGGGCCAAGTTAGAAGATACTCAATTTTGGTGCGTATAAGAATCACTGGGCGGATACACGAATGAAAAGAAAACAATATTTGCCATACTTGGATCGGCTTCCTTCCCTTTATATTGATTTCTCCTGCGGTGATGTAGGAGTCTAGCAATGCGTCAGCCCGGGTTCGATTCCCGGGTTCGGCTTTTGAAATTGGCTTACAGCATGTTTCTATGCATGTAAAACAAAATCATATCTGACTCATGAAAAACAAATCAGATACACACTGTATTATCAATCAATCAATCAAAGCTTTATTTGTATAGCACATTTCATACCCAGAGGCAACACAATGCGCTTTACAGAGAACAAGGGAGGAGGGCATACGACCCACTCTCTACATATTCCAGAGGGAAGGAAAAAAACAGTAATCACCCGGGGGCCAGATAAGTGAGCTGTAAAAATTCTTCCCTGACCCCTCTCAACAAGGCGATCGAGCAAGCTCCTGGAGTATGTTTGTCTACCAGCTAAGAACATTTATAAAGCAATACATTACATTAAATTACATTTCAGAGTAAGAGAGGCTATTAGCCTACATATAAATCATAAACTATCTGCACATCTGGGCTGAGGTTTTGCCCCTTGAGTGTCAGGTTTCACTCACTATGTGTTCTTTTTAATTTGAGTGTTGAAGCAAACGGAAAAAAAACAGCATTATCCGTCACATAGCAGGATTATACAAAACTACCAGAGCGATTGGAACATCCCACAAACTATTTTCTACTAAATGCACTCTGATATCATATGAAAAAAGACAGGGACAGTCAAACTGTGCTGCTTTCTTATCTATTGATTTTTATCAACTAAGGGTGTGAGCCATGGATGTATTAATAGAAGCACACTGCGGATATTTTATGTAGCGGATAAGTTACCCAGAGAGGATTTTGTGTTGAAAAAGAGATGCGGCTCTCGCGAAGTGTATTTCGTTTCCATAACAACATTCTTGACTCTACCCAAGTTCGATACATTGTACGTTTTGTCTTGTAACCAACCGTTACATTATTGACTTGCACTTCGCAACTTTTTGGCTTTTATTGTCATGTCAAAAAGTGTAAAGATTGCTCTGGCTGTAGCCTATTTAGAGGCTGAAGAGGAGAGAGTTGGTGGGACTTTATGGGTTCATGATATCCTATATAATCAGAGAGCACAGGGCTCCGCCCATTAATGCATTGTGTTGGTGTAATCGAGTTGAAATGGTTAAACTCACTCCTCAGTATAAATATAGCACACTTGCACCATTGAAGAGTGAGCTTTTTGGTGGTGTAACTGATTGTGGTTTTTATGATCATGTATGAACACAACTGAACATATTTGTGTACTTGTGTAATTTTTTCAATCAGCCATTATAGACAATAACAGAAGACATAAGTTACTATGGGTATTTTTAAAATGCGCTGTGGATTTCGGCAGCTTATTTTCCATTCAAAGATATGGGAACAGATCAGAATGTGGGAGGATATTGAGATGCGCTGCGCATTTGCGCTGAGCGCTGGCCAGAGAGGATTCCTGAAGTTGAAGATAGTTCAACTTTTTGAGAAGTCCACTATGACGTGGAGCGTGTTTATATAGGATATCCTATATATATCCTATCATGATATCCTATATAAACACGCTCCACGTCATAGTGGACTTCTCAAAAAGTTGAACTATCTTCAACTTCAGGAATCCTTTCTGGCCAGCGCTCAGCGCAAATGCGCAGCGCATCTCAATATCCTCCCACATTCTGATCTGTTCCCATATCTTTGAATGGAAAATAAGCTGCCGAAATCCACAGCGCATTTTAAAAATACCCATAGTAACTTATGTCTTCTGTTATTGTCTATAATGGCTGATTGAAAAAATTACACAAGTACACAAATATGTTCAGTTGTGTTCATACATGATCATAAAAACCACAATCAGTTACACCACCAAAAAGCTCACTCTTCAATGGTGCAAGTGTGCTATATTTATACTGAGGAGTGAGTTTAACCATTTCAACTCGATTACACCAACACAATGCATTAATGGGCGGAGCCCTGTGCTCTCTGAGCACCCTTTCTAGTTGTTGTTGTTGTTGTTGTTGTTGGTGGTGGTGGTTTTGTGTGGTTGTAGAAATAAAAGAGAAAAGTACAACTTAACACCTTAAGTAGGCATAAGGTACCGATATCTGAAATGCACTGCTTTCACACCGACCTTGAGGTATGCAGTCAAACAAACAGACTTGGAGATTACATGATGCATCCTTCTCCTTGACTTTCTAATATCGAACTGCTCACAGCAGAGAAACTAGATTCAGACCCAGCTTCAAACCGCCCTCTCTCAGATAGAAAGCTAGCCTTATCAGTAATACAACTTAAAGAAAGTAGAGATTTGAATCCATATCTGTAGTTTTAGATCCATACTCCCGCCCTGCTCTCTGAATGTGGACTTGTATGCCCTGATACTGAAGGTCCTCTCAGCCTGGCTCTGAGCTCTACTCTGCTTTACTCTACTCTACACTGCACTGCTCTTCTCTGTTCTGCACTGTTCTGCTCTTCTCTGCTCTGCTTTGTTCTGCTCTTCTCTGTTCTACTCTGCACTGCTCGGCTCTGCTCTGCTCTGTTCTACTCTGCTCTACTCTACTCTACTCTACTCTGCTCTGCTCTGCTCTACTCTACTCTACTCTACTCTGCTCTGCTCTACTCTACTTTACTCTACTCTGTTCTACTCTGCTCTACTCTACTCTGCTCTACTCTGCTCTACTCTGCTCTACTCTACTCTACTCTGCTCTACTCTACTCTGCTCTGCTCTGCTCTGCTCTGCTCTACTCCACTCTGCTCTACTCTACTCTGCTCTCCTCTCCTCTACTCTGCTCTACTCTACTCTACTCTACTCTACTCTGCTCTACTCTACTCTACTCTGCTCTGCTCTGCTCTACTCTACTCTGTTCTACTCTACTCTACTCTGCTCTCCTCTGCTCTGCTCTACTCTGCTCTACTCTGCTCTACTCTACTCTGCTCTGCTCTACTCTACTCTACTCTGCTCTGCTCTACTCTGCTCTCCTCTGCTCTGCTCTACTCTACTCTACTCTACTCTGCTCTGCTCTCCTCTGCTCTACTCTGCTCTGCTCTACTCTGCTCTACTCTACTCTACTCTACTCTACTCTGCTCTGCTCTCCTCTGCTCTACTCTACTCTGCTCTGCTCTACTCTACTCTGCTCTACTCTGCTCTGCTCTCCTCTGCTCTGCTCTACTCTACTCTCCTCTGCTCTACTCTGCTCTACTCTGCTCTACTCTGCTCTCCTCTGCTCTGCTCTACTCTACTCTGCTCTACTCTGCTCTACTCTGCTCTACTCTACTCTGCTCTGCTCTACTCTGCTCTCCTCTACTCTGCTCTACTCTACTCTACTCTACTCTGCTCTGCTCTACTCTACTCTACTCTGCTCTACTCTACTCTACTCTACTCTGCTCTACTCTACTCTACTCTGCTCTGCTCTACTCTACTCTGCTCTGCTCTACTCTACTCTACTCTACTCTGCTCTACTCTGCTCTACTCTACTCTGCTCTACTCTACTCTACTCTGCTCTACTCTGCTCTACTCTGCTCTGCTCTGTTCTAGTTTGTAAAACTGCTTGTTTTTCTATGTGTGTGTGTGTGTATTTGTGTAGGTGTGTAGGTCTGTGTGTGTGTAGGTGTGTGTGTGTGTGTAGGCGTGTGTGTGTAGGTGTGTAGGTCTGTGTGTGTGTGTGTGTGTAGTT
>NW_028175537.1:0-23332 GCF_949987555.1 Borostomias antarcticus | reverse complement strand
GTCTGAATGTTGACAGGGATACAAACAAGGTGGTTTTGCTGGTGTAACATAATTTAATATGCTTTTACTGCACTGCATTACGGAGGGTTATTGCCATTGTAAAACGTGTATAGAGGTAGTGCTTTGGTTTATGGCAGGAGTTTAACTTAACATTACACCCATAATACACACCATACCGCGATGCTGTGTGTGTGTGTGTGTGTGTGTGCCTTTTTGGCGTGCGTGTCTAGCCACAGACAACATAGTGTAACCCGATTCAAGGTTACAGGAAAGAAAGGAGGACATACTGTGTTCCACTAAATAATGACCCCCCTTGGCAGATCTGGTCTCCTCACTCTGGTGAGGCAGCTGGAAAAAAAAAGAGTTATGTTCTCTAGTGAGAAATGACCTTCTAGCAACGCTATATCAGATTAAGAAAACGGTATTCTAGGAGTGGGACAAAGGTAACGGATGTTACACACTATAATGTAATCCTCGACTTTATTCAATATATTTTGAGAGTTGCCTCATCAACATGTAGTTTTGAGTTATGTCCCTTCTTCCCCCCTGTACATCACACGGACCATCAAGATGAAATGGAAGACCAAAAAAATCCACCACATTTTACAATTCTGCTTATCGGCAAAAAAAAGGGTTCTGTCGACGTGGGAGCGGCATTGATAAGGGAGGGAGCTTAATGGGTGTTGACAGTTGTCTCATCAATATGCATGTATTCACTCGCTTATTTTTGCGGAACTATTTTTCATCTGCTTACAAATGCATGGGCGGAAAATCACACATGCATGGCGTGTGAGCCTGAGTTCCACAACGGCGCCGGGACGAGGTCTGTTTGAGAGAGCCGCTGGTCTGAGAGCAGCAGTGTTAGCCGTGGTGAATGGCGCAGGGATGAGCCCTGTTTGAGAGAGACTGGTCTGAGAACAGCAGTGTTAGCCGTGGTGAATGGCGCAGGGATGAGCCCTGTTTGAGAGCCGCTGGTCTGAGAGCAGCAGTGTTAGCCGTGGTGAATGGCGCATGGAGGAGCCCAGTTTGAGAGAGACTGGTCTGAGAACAGCAGAGTTAGCGGTGGTGAATGGCGCAGGGCAGTGTTGTGTTTGCAGGTGAAATGCAGTGCTGCTGAAACTCGCCTCTCCACCTCTCTCCCCGTCCCCCTCTCCCTCCTTCCGTATCCCCCCCCCCTCCGCGCCTCCCTCTTCCTCCTAATGCTTCCCCACCTCTCCTCTCCTCCCCCTCCCAGTCTCTCTCCCTCCCTACCTCTCCACTTCTCCTCCCACCCTTCCCTTCTGCAACCTCGTCTAGCCTCTCTGTCTCTCTCTCTCACCCTCCATCTCTCTTTCCCTGTCCGCCTCCCACCTCCCTTCATCTTGTTTCTCTCCGCATCTCTCTCTCTCTCTCCCTCTGTCTCTCTCCCACCCACCCCTCCCCCTCCCCTCGCCTGTGCGCTCTGACACACTGAACTGAAGTGGCACTGATTCCATGCTTTGTGATTGGCTGTCTGCCAGACGCTCGGAGAGAGCCAAGCAGCGCAGCGGCAGGACAGCTGGAGTGGCTGCCCCACAATGCACCACACCGCCAGCCTTCCTCCTCCTCCTCCTCCTCGCCCCTCTCCTTCTCCTCACACTCCCTCTCTCTCTCTCTCTCTCTCGCAATGCACTGCAAGCCATAATTGCAGCCTTGCGTCACCCCCTCTATCGCCTGTCATTTCATCTCTCTCTCTCTCTCTCTCTCTCTCTCTCTCTCAACACCCGGCGACTATCGCCCTCCCCTCCCTCCCTCCATCTCCCCCGTCCATCAGGCTTCTCCTTCCTCAAAGCCGCTCCTCTCTCTCGGCAGAATTCCCCCTCTTAAACCTGTCAGTCTCCCAGGGCGGAGGGCCAGGGAAACCCCCCTCCCCACTGCATGAATCAACAAGGAGCGCTTCTAAACACTGGCCGGTTAGGGATCGAGAGAGAGAGAGGGAGAGAGAGAGAGGGAGGGAGGGAGAGAGAGAGAGAGGGAGGGAGGGAGAGAGAGAGGGAGAGAGAGTGGGAGAGAGAGAGAGGGAGAGAGAGAGAGAGGGAGGGAGAGAGAGTGGGAGAGGGAGAAGGAGAGAGAGAGAGAAAATCCTTCCCTCTTTGTCAGCAGTGTTTACTGGCCGCAGTCATGAGGCGCTGTGAAAATAAAAAATCCCACCTCAAAGGAACACGGCTTTGATAAATAAAAGAAAAGCCGTCCGTGGGTGAGGTCATTTTTCGGGAGTTTATCCGGGAGTAAGAGATATTTCATGTGTTGTCAGTTAATATTCAACGTTGAGTGTTGCTCAGGTCTGTGCTCCAGGACTTGGTGTATAATGTATTAGATCCATGCCTGGTCTGGTCCAGGAGGAGGGGCCAGGGAGGAACCCAGTGTGATGGTGTTGACGGGTGTGTTACACACGGGAAGATGTCCGATGGACTCTGAGTGATGTGTCCACTGAGCGACCCTAATCACGGCCTGGAGGTCTGGATCTCCCTGGTTCTGGGGTGCATTAGGACCGTGGTGTAGCCCCCCCCCCCCCCCCCCGAACATCCTCATACTAGGGCCTTGACGTAACCTCGCAAGTTTTTAACCTTTCTGTGCAGGTATTTCAAATAAAAACATGAAAACAGCCGAATGTATGAGGTGCATCGGAATCAAGTTGTTCAGTGGCGTGTCGTTAGAAGGGACTCCAGCCTGAACTACTGCCGGGAAATCCTGGCTTTAGAGGAGACTCCGCCCGGATACCTGAGCAGCAGCCGCCCCTGCTCTCAAACAAATGCACCCCTCAGCCGCCCCTGCTCTCAAACGAATGCACCCCTCAGCCGCCCCTGCTCTCAAACGAATGCACCCCTCAGCCGCCCCCTCATTTCTGGCCCCACGCTGGACCAGTGCTGCAGAGCAGGGCGCTGTTTTCAGGAGCCAAGTTTAGCAGGTTTGGAAGTATGAATCCTGCCTTTGTCCCCGTCGATGCCAAACGACTGCTCCCAGTTGCCTTTGAACTGTGTGTGTGTGTGTGTGTGTGTGTGTGTGTGTGTGTGTGTGTCTCCAGCCCTGCTCAGGAAAGAAAGAGACAGGAAGTGATTTAACCCTTGTAGTCTGTGGGGACAAATGGTACTCAGCAAGTTCACACTTGAGCTCAACACACACAGGTAGAGGTAGAGAGTTCTCCTGTTTGAGCTCAACACACACATGTAGAGAGTTCTCCTGTTTGAGCTCAACACACACAGGTAGAGAGTTCTCCTGTTTTAGCTCAACACACACAGGTAGAGAGTTCTCCTGTTTGAGCTCAACACACACAGGTAGAGGTAGAGAGTTCTCCTGTTTGAGCTCAACACACACAGGTAGAGAGTTCTCCTGTTTGAGCTCAACACACACAGGTAGAGTTCTCCTGTTTGAGCTCAACACACACCGGTAGAGGAAGAGAGTTCTCTTGTTTCGGCTCAATCGGGTCAACTGGGATTTTGCTTCCCTCTAGAAAAGCAGTGGCCAGGATCGGTACCTTTCTTTCTGTGAAGAATAGTTACCTCTGTGTCAGAAATGTGCTATGTGAATAAAATGTGATTTGAATATAGCTTTAAATGAGAGTTGCCACATTAAAAAAGACTGTAATCTCACGTAGGAACTAATTAGTTCCTACATTAAGGGTCTCATCTAGCTGCTGTCCACTAGTCAGTGTGTTCTCTGTGTTGTGGTAGTCGCCAGGCTGACTGTGCGCGTGTCAGAAGGGACCCTGGCAGTGGCTTCTGGGTAAAAGGTCTGGCAGTGGCTTCTGGGTAAAAGTTGAACAGAAAACAAACAGAAACTCCCTCAGTTGGCTGTTTGAAAAGGAGCTTCCTGGTTTTTAATCACAGCATGGAACATGCCGGGGGTGTGGGGGGGGAGCTCACACATTAAGCCTCCCTGGTCAGGCTCCAGGCTTTCTAGAGAGGGAGTATAAATAAATACAGTGTTGTATATGTTTTTACTTCATTCAGCATGGAATTGGGTCAGCCACTAAAATTAACCAACCGCGCCTCACTCTCCTCAGATGAGCTGTGATTCAGCAGTGACCGATGTGAGCGCTCACCTCAGCGCTGGTAAGAAAAATAAAGAAAAAGGGGGATAGGAAAGGGAAAAAAAGGGACAGGATTCATGTTCTGGAAGTTGAGGAGGAAAGACTAAAGAAAACATGTGACCGGAGCTGAGAGGAACGATCGACCGAGGAGCTGGACGATCTCCACGGGCGCGGCGCTCTCCTCGACGGCGTGGACGGACGGACGTACGGCCAGATGGGGTTCAGGTTCTTTCCTCCATTGACTCCAGGCTGCATTGATTGGTCGCTTGGCAGCCTTCCAGACCGGCCAGCTTTCTGGCCTCGGCTCTCCCAGAGAGGGGCTGCTGCATCGGGGCTAGCCAGAGCTCAATGCTGGGCCTGTTCTCTCCATGTGGGTCACTCACTACCCCCCTCCCGCCTCCAAATCTGATAACACACGCCAGGCGCTGCCACAGACCAGCCCTGCAAACCTGTCCGTCTGTCTCTCTCTCTCTCTGCTCATCTCTCTCTGCTCATCTCTCTAGCTCCCGTCTCTCTCGTGATCTCTCTCTACTTCGCCTGGATTGTGTCACATTCATACTCTTTAGTTTGGTGAGGATGTAGGAGGAGAAACAGAGGAGTAGGACTTAGGAGTAGGAGGAGAAACAGAGGAGAAATGGCCGCCATAGCATTCAGTCAATGTCCCAGCTGAAACTGCTCAGCATGTGCTGCTCTGATGAAAATTGAGTGTAATTTGATATAGTCCAATCCACTTAGCTCAGGTCCATATTCCGTTGCTCTCAAAATCAGGTCCATTCATTCAGGAGTACAAAAGCCATTCAGCTTCTCAGCTGCTCGTATTAGCCCCAATCAGGCGCCTGAAAGACCAACTGTACCATCTTCCTGTCGAGCAAGCGCATTGTGTTGCCTCTGGGTATGAAATGCGCTATATAAATAAAGCTTTGATTGATTGATTGATAACGGGGAGCATTTCAACATGTCGTTATGTCAATAGGGGGGAAATTCTCAATGTGTGTTTCATTTCTCCCGGAGTAACAGCGGGTTAGTGAAGCCCTGTCTGTTGTTGTGTAGGCTGCTGTTTCCATGCTCTGAGGCCTGACCTGGCAGGTTTGTGTGTGTGCGCGTGTGTGTGTGTGGAAAAAAGTGGGGTCTCTATTTGGGTGGGAGGTGTCAGTTCAACAAGCCAGCACTAGGGGGAGTCCTATGAAGCCATGACATTGGCAGGCATTGCCCCTACAACTGCAGAACTTGGACCGGACGACCATCTCCTATCCGAACTCTAAGTGTTAGGAACACAGACATCATCGCGTGGCCTTAAATCAGGAATCTAGGAAGAACGTTCCCTGCTGTACGTGTTGATGTGTCTTTACAGCTCCAGAACCATGACGGAAATAAGTGTTTACACTTTCTCATGCTATCCTTTGGAATCTTGTTGTGTCTTAATCCATCAATAAATAAATAAATAAATAAATTCACTCCACCCTCCCGTTGTCGGCTCAACTGCTCGGCTCCCCTTCGCATTGTATAGCTCAGCCAGTATACACGTACAGTGAGATGCGGGGATTAGAGCAGGGCGATGGAGAAGCGCTCACCCATGCCATCATCTAGAACCCAGTCACCGATTAATTGTCTTGTGGCGGGGAGGGCGAGTCCAGCCGTCTCTACCCAGACTGACCCCACTGCAGTCTCTACCCAGACTGACCCCACTGCAGTCTGCTGCTGCTCCGTCTCTACCCAGACTGACCCCACTGCAGTCTGCTGCTGCTCCGTCTCAAAGTCAGCGTGTCTGCAGAGCCGCTGTCCCCGCGTGCCTCCCGTGCGGACCGACGGGCAGCCTTCCAGACTCACTCCATTAGCCGCCTTAGAAATTACTCGGGGATATAATAGGTCCGATATGTGGCCCTTTTCCCCCCAATTTTCTTTCTTTTTTTTTTTTTTTACGGCTATGCACATAAAAATGTAGCGTAAAAAATATGGGGGTCACAGTGTTATTCTTCGTTCCTCTGAGGTTTATAGCATTTACAACATGCCAACCACCGACTGAATGCTCGTCTTTCTCGCTGTAAATGGCCCTGCTGCTTGTGAGTTTGTGTGCGTGCGCGCGTGTGTGTGTGTGTGTGTGTGTGTGTGTGTATGAGGTCATACTGCAGTAGCGAGCGAGCGCCCGGGTGGTTTTATGATGTACAGCGTAGAGTGCGTGTCCTCATTCAGACCGACTACGGCAAGCTGGCAACACATATTAATGTGAACCCAAGAGGCAGGCACACTATACAAAGGCACACACTCCCAGAACACACACACACTGTCTCTCTGCCTCTGTCTCCCTCTCTCTCCCCCCCCCCTCTATCTCTCTTTCTTTCTCTCTCTTTCTCCCTCTCACTGTCTCTGAGTGAAAAAACTCAACTATGTCCACGACTCCAACTGTGCTAGAAGTGCCTTCAATTCAATACGAATCATTTTCGCAAAGGCAACTGAATCACAGCAAATGGACGTCCTATGCTGTGCGGCATTGAATCCACCTTTCACATCACCTCAAAACACCCGCCATCTTTCACTATTCAAGGTAACAACGTCTGTGTGGAGTGGATCAATATTCTCCACAGACTGGCTGGACAGTGCAGGTCGGAGGACAAGCTTGTATGCAGACGGCCACAATGTGTTGACCTTTGGGACAGAGCCAAGTCCAGAGTGAGATGAATGATCAGTCTGGGCTGGTGATGACACCCCACCATCACCATCCTTATGCCAACGCCTGGGCGAAGTAGGACACGTGACGTGTGTGTGTGTGTGATGTGTGTGTGTGTGTGTGATGTGTGTGTGTGTCGGGGGGGCAGGATGGAAGAAGTAGCACACATGGTGTGTGTGTGTGTGTGTCGGGGGGGGGGGGCAGGGTGTGAGCAGGGACTGGCAGCAGTGTGTGCCCCCTGCCCGGGGCAGCAGGTGAAGGGTGGTAGACCCCGCTGGTGCCTGTAGAGAGAGGGGCGGGGCGCTAACAGAAGGCACAGTCTGCAGCGCTGAACCCCGCTAACTGCCCTCTCTCTCTCAGCTCACCCGCCCACGCACACACCCACACATATACACACACGCGCACACACACATATACACACACGCGCACACACACACATACAAACACGCACACACCCGCACACACACACATATACACACGTGCACACACACACGCACACACAAACACGAACACACAAACACGCACACACCCACACACACCCGCACACACACACCCACACACACACCCGCACACACACTAACAACCAAGCATACATGCTTCCATCAGTGCCCGTTCCACCTCCTTCATAATCCGGGCGCCCCCTCACCACCCGCCCACCATCGGCGCCGCCCGGCCCAGCCCGGCTCCGCTCCAGGCCCGCTCACGCTCCAGAGCAGACTTCTCTGTTCCTCTGCAAAGACCCCGGGATCAAACGCAACCTATTATTCAGTCCGTCACCCCCCCCCCCCCCTCGGCGTGTCTCGGCCCGGTGGCTCTGAGGGGAGCTCGTTTTAGCGAACGGATTCTGACATCAGCTGGCGAGGTCCTCACTGGAGATGAAACACAAACTGTGGATAAACACAGGGTCTTAGGAGGATGCAGGGTTAGCTGGCAGATGTCGTCAACAGCGGATTTATTTCCTTCGATTCAGGGGTGGACACAGGAAGAGGGGGAGGAAAGAGAGAGAGAAGGAGAGAGAGAGAGAGAGGGAGGAAAGCAGGGAGAGAGAAAAGGGTAGAAAAATCAATCAGAGAGACTGTAAACATCCCATCTCTGCACGGCGAGAGAACAGAGATACGGTTTCCTGGATTTTTGTTCAGGCACAACGAGGAGGCGTGTGGGTGGGCTGGGGGGGAGGAGTCTACCGGGTCCTTCAGGGTGAAGACAGGAAGCGCTGCCTGCAAGGAGCCAGCGAGTTGAGCAAGGTGAAATTGCCCCCAGACTCTTATCTAGGGTCACGTCTTAATGTTTCTTCCCCTGGTTAGATGTGGGATGTGGGATTTAGACACGGGACTTAGCGAGAGAAATACGATTTTACCACTAAGGTGGCCTGAGGATAACTTGTAGCAGAAGCTTAGAGTCTGTGAGTCTCATCTGCTGGCTGCAGTTGTGCTTTAAGCTTATCCACCAGGCACACACACACACACACACACTCTTATACTCCCCCACACACTCCCACAGCCTATCCGATCCAGCCGGTTTGCAGCACACTGAAGCGGGTCGGAACCACGATTCCAATTATAGATGCCGGCAATCTCAAATCTTCTGGACTGGGAACGGTGCACCTTTGCCAAAAGTGTGTGTCTGTTCTTTCTCAGATCCTCTCCTCCACTTTCTCTCCTATTATCTCTTTGTCTTTTTCTCTGTGGATCTTTCTACGGTTAAAACAACTGTAGGCTTTGGACAAACTATGATAAAAGGCACATGAAGAAGGCATCGTAGTAATCATATGCAATAACCTTGTAATTACTTTGTAATAACAAACGGAGTGGCGGTACCACTGTTACCACTCTGCATTACATGTGCTTGATGCTTCCTGCATGTGTCATAACATGCTCTCGTTGAAGAACTCCACTCAACACTGTCATTCAACACACACACACACACACACACACACACACACACACACACACACACACACGCCGACGCCACCATCGACACGAGTGTCCATTTGTCGACACAGAGCCAATTCATATGACGTCTTAAAGTGGATATTAATAATTAAAATCACAGTTTGTCAAGCACTTGAAAAGAATCCCTGCTTTCAGAGATAATGAGCAGAACGTTAGCAGCGCTCTTTAAAGCACACGGCCCAATGCCTATTTGCATGCAAAAACATGACTTATGCAATGGCCGCTGCCACAACACATTCTTTCCACTCGACAAAGAGGGACAAAACCATGTGGGTGGACAGGCTGGTGGTGTAGAAGTTTAACCCGTGCGTAGAAACAAAACCTACGTTCAAAATCCAAAGAAACCGCCCCAGAGGGGTGTGAAGGGGCACACTGTAGGAACCAGGCATTAGTAAGACGGAAAATATCCCCTTCCCCAGGACCACGTAATTGACCGCGGTCAGGGAAGTCATTTATGGAGCTCTTGAAACAATTCACACCGGCTCCGAAGGCAATCTCGGACGCCCAATCACCCACCGGACCAGCATGCACTGCAAACAACTGGATTACAGACGGGGGAATCGACTAGAGGGTGCTTTAAGATGAGAGAGGGGCTGGATGGAAACGCCTGTAGGTCTTTAAATGATAAATCAAATGTAACGGAAGGTTCTAGAATCTAATTTGTTGGAGTGAAAGCAGTTAGGGGTGCCATTGGGGGGAGTATGGACCTGGCAGACTGAGGCTCTGGGCTCTGGTTACAGATCACTAGGCCCTTAGGAATAATTACAAAACTAGACACACACTCACACACGGGCCCACCTGCTTAGCCACTGCCAGGGGCGGGGATCCTGGGGGGGTCAGGGGGGACATGTCCGCCCCAATATTTGAGATCATTAAAATTGTCACCCCCCAATATTTAGATTGGGGTAGTGGCATTCAAATGACCATACAGCCGCGTAGGAAGATGTCCCCCGCATAAAAAAATACTCAACAAAATTTCAATGTAAATGTCCCCTCCAAAGTTGGATACAGATCCCCGCCACTGGCCACTGCAGAGGGATGGAGGTAGGACAGAGTTGATAAGCCCCCCTCAGTCAGTTCAGGGTCTGATGGTGTCTTTATGTGGTTAGTATCAAGCAATGAGCTCTCCACACAGGCATGTATCGCTGTTCCGTCTGGTCAGCATAAACAAGGTAATGATTCATCCTTGAAAGACATATGGTGAGTCCAGATATACTGTTATACTTGGAAGGAGTGAGAGAGGAGGAGTGGAGGGGAGTGGAGAGAGGCAGGGGGAGTGTGTGTGTGCGTGCGTGTGTGTGCGTGTGTGATCCCCCCCCCCCCTTCAGACAGGATAAACCTGGTGATTTACAACCTGCGAGAGAGATGATGTCATCAGAGAAGGACACAAGGTCAAAAAATGTGTTTTCATCACATGTGACCTTCTAAACTCTCAGCCCATCTGCCCGCGCGAGACACAGCCGGCCAACAATCACAGGAAGCCAAGCGACTTTCCTTTGTTCTAAACGAGGCCTTAACATACAGCTTCCATTATCACCACATACTTGGCCTGTGAACCAGGTTTACTACTAACACTACCAGGTAGAGTAACAGCCTCAAAAGAAATGTAGGCATGCAGCTCGACAAATCAATCCCATCATTTGTAAGTGGATGGAAATTATCCACACGGACGTAAAACACGAACGCAGAGTGGCGCGGCGTCCCAGCACTGCACTCGAGGGTTTAACGAGGTGAGAGATTGAATGAAGAACGAGGGTCCAGCGTGTCTCCGGCGCCGTAAAGAGACTTGTTTATGGGTGTCCGTGTGGGTATCCGCGCAGCGCCGCTGTTTGTCTAGCAGTTTGCTCCCCTGACCCGGCGCTGCACCGTGGAAACCGCCGCCCCGCCACAATCCGCACACGGCAGCTCCTTCATCACACATGGAAATGACTCCCTTTCACAATTACGGTGCTTTGTAACTGAGCGAGGTGTACTTTGGCATCGCGTCGGCCTGTGGGATTGTTTCTATTAAAGGGGAAATTGCAGCGGTGAGTCAAGACATAAAGCAGTGTCCAATATTCTGGTTGATATGGGTCAGTTGGTATAACTCCAGTCAGAGGCGAAATCTCTTGAGTCCTCTATACTAGAGTCTACATACAGCCCACATCTACACTATAGACTATATACAGTTCACTATAATAACTCATCTACACTATAGACTATATAGTCCACTATAATAACTCATCTACACTATAGACTATATAGTCCACTATAATAACTCATCTACACTATAGACTATATAGTCCACTATAATAACTCATCTACACTATAGACTATATACAGTTCACTATAATAACTAATCTACACTATAGACTATATAGTTCACTATAATAACTCATCTACACTATAGACTATATAGTTCACTATAATAACTCATCTACACTATAGACTATATACAGTTCACTATAATAACTCATCTATAGACTATATAGTTCACTATAATAACTCATCTACACTATAGAATATATAGTTCACTATAATAACTAATCGACACTATAGACTATATAGTTCACTATAATAACTCATCTACACTATAGACTATATAGTCCACTATAATAACTCATCTACACTATAGACTATATAGTTCACTATAATAACTCATCTACACTATAGACTATATAGTCCACTATAATAACTCATCTATAGACTATATAGTTCACTATAATAACTAATCTACACTATAGACTATATAGTTCACTATAATAACTCATCTATAGACTATATAGTCCACTATAATAACTCATCTACACTATAGACTATATAGTCCACTATAATAACTCATCTACACTATAGACTATATAGTCCACTATAATAACTCATCTATAGACTATATAGTTCACTATAATAACTAATCTACACTATAGACTATATAGTTCACTATAATAACTCATCTATAGACTATATAGTCCACTATAATAACTCATCTACACTATAGACTATATAGTCCACTATAATAACTCATCTACACTATAGACTATATAGTCCACTATAATAACTCATCTACACTATAGACTATATAGTTCACTATAATAACTCATCTATAGACTATATAGTCCACTATAATAACTAATCTACACTATAGACTATATATAGTTCACTATAATAACTCATCTATAGACTATATAGTCCACTATAATAACTCATCTACACTATAGACTATATAGTCCACTATAATAACTCATCTATAGACTATATAGTCCACTATAATAACTCATCTACACTATAGACTATATAGTTCACTATAATAACTCATCTATAGACTATATAGTTCACTATAATAACTCATCTATAGACTATTTAGTTCACTATAATAACTCTAGTCTCAGTCCTATCTGAGACTCCTCCACACTAGAGTCTAGAGTAATAACTCTGCCCCAGAGCACCATCCCCGCTTATCTGCTGTGAAACAGACATTTCCCCACGGGGGATAAATAAAGAGCTATCTACCCCTGTCCCCTGTGACCTTTACAATCATCCGGTGACCTTCAGGATGAAGAAAACAGTGTTTTACACAACAGGAAAGAGTCGGTGAAGAAGCACCAAGGTGAGGTCACTCTGTCGGGTAGATCAGACGTTTTTACTGGTCAGTGATAAACATCAGCAGTCGGCGGCCGGCAGCACAGAGCGTCTCATAGAGGCCAGCGGAGGAGCCAGAGCAGCCCTGCCACTCCTCCTCCTGACCGCTCCTCCTCCTCCTGACCCAAGCTCCACGTCCTGCGAGCGCTGCTCGTGTACCGATGGCCCGAGGCCGGACTGGGCCGGGCCTGCCGACAACAACCAACTTGAAATGGGTCTGGGCGGCGGGCCAGAACAGCCACGGTTCCTGCCAGAGAAAACACCAGCGCGGAGAGACGCAAACGCTCTCGTTTCTGTGACAAATCATGTCTGCTAGTAATGTGAATTCACAGCTGGGAGGGAGCCAGGGTTGACTGAATCTATGAATGTCACACAGCTTGGTGCATGCACACACACACACACACACACGCACAAACACGCATGCACACACACACACACACACGAAAACGCATGCACGTGTGGCTGTGCGCTGCTACCAGGCCAGCCTCAGCTCAGACCAGCTCTCACTCGGAGTTGGCTAATGGCGGGGTGAGAGGTCACGAGCTCCAGTCTCTCCAGACAAGCCGCCACTGCGTCTCTGTCGTGTTTATTCAATTACCCGTGCGAGGGGAGAGCCCGGGGGCCAGCCGTGGTCAGACGCACTCTGACCCCACAGAGCCCCGCGTTTGACTGGGTCTCTCTCTCCCACCAGAGCTGATGGACAGGGTCTCACTAGCTGCCTGTCCTGCTCTGTAATGGATGATGTTGGTGTCGCCCCCAGGAGTTCATACCCTACCCTCATGAGGAGCCAGAGAGGTCCCAGCTGTCCTCTCCAGAGCCTGGAACAACGGGTCAACTACAGTCTACAGACCTGTACCTGTCACCATAGCACTAGTCTCCAGACCTGTACCTGTCACCATAGCACTAGTCTACAGACCTGTACCTGTCACCATAGACTACCATCTACAGACCTGTACCTGTCACCATAGCACTAGTCTACAAACCTGTACCTGTCACCATAGCACTAGTCTACAAACCTGTACCTGTCACCATAGCACTAGTCTACAGACCTGTACCTGTCACCATAGCACTAGTCTACAGACCTGTACCTGTCACCATAGCACTAGTCTACAGACCTGTACCTGTCACCATAGCACTAGTCTACAAACCTGTACCTGTCACCATAGCACTAGTCTACAAACCTGTACCTGTCACCATAGCACTAGTCTACAGACCTGTACCTGTCACCATAGCACTAGTCTACAGACCTGTACCTGTCACCAGAGCACTAGTCTCCAGACCTGTACCTGTCACCATAGCACTAGTCTACAGACCTGTACCTGTCACCATAGCACTAGTCTACAGACCTGTACCTGTCACCATAGCACTAGTCTACAGACCTGTACCTGTCACCAGAGCACTAGTCTCCAGACCTGTACCTGTCACCATAGCACTAGTCTACAAACCTGTACCTGTCACCATAGCACTAGTCTACAGACCTGTACCTGTCACCATAGACTACCTTCTACAGACCTTTACCTGTCACCATAGACTACCTTCTACAGACCTGTACCTGTCACCATAGACTACCTTCTACAGACCTGTACCTGTCACCATAGACTACCTTCTACAGACCTGTACCTCAGTCACCATAGACTACCTTCTACAGACCTGTACCTGTCACCATAGACTACCTTCTACAGACCTGTATCTGTCACCATAGACTACCTTCTACAGACCTGTATCTGTCACCATAGACTACCTTCTACAGACCTGTACCTGTCACCATAGACCACCTTCTACAGACCTGTACCTGTCACCATAGACTACCTTCTACAGACCTGTATCTGTCACCATAGACTACCTTCTACAGACCTGTACCTGTCACCATAGACTACCTTCTACAGACCTGTATCTGTCACCATAGACTACCTTCTACAGACCTGTACCTGTCACCATAGACTAACTTCTACAGACCTGTATCTGTCACCATAGACTACCTTCTACAGACCTGTATCTGTCACCATAGACTACCTTCTACAGACCTGTATCTGTCACCATAGACTACCTTCTACAGACCTGTACCTGTCACCATAGACTACCTTCTACAGACCTGAACCTCAGTCACCATAGACTACCTTCTACAGACCTGTACCTGTCACCATAGACTACCTTCTACAGACCTGTACCTCAGTCACCATAAACTACCTTCTACAGACCTGTACCTGTCACCATAGACTACCTTCTACAGACCTGTACCTGTCACCATAGACTACCTTCTACAGACCTGTATCTGTCCCCATAGACTACCTTCTACAGACCTGTATCTGTCCCCATAGACTACCTTCTACAGACCTGTATCTGTCACCATAGACTACCTTATACAGACCTGTACCTGTCACCATAGACTACCTTCTACAGACCTGTACCTGTCACCATAGCAATACAGTCTACAGACCTGTACCTCTGCTGCCTGTCGGCTGAACGCACGGCGCCACTAATCCATCCCAGCTCCTGCAGCCTGACAGACAGGCATGGAAATATGAGATTAGATAGATAGATTAGATATAGATAGGCAAGGCACGCTTATTTGTCTAGCACCTTATGTGAAGCACTCTGTGCATTCGTGCTGAGAGGGGTGCTATACAAATAAACTTTTACTTACTTACTTTACTTACCCTTCAGCAACAAGGCAATTCAAAGTGCTTTACATGAGACAATAGAAGATAGATATATACAGACACACAGATAGATAGCACTAGATGGAGAGCAGACAGAATAAAAGAGGGTGAACAGGGACTATATACATCCATATGTGAACAGGGACTATATACATCCATATGTGAACAGGGACTATATACATCCATATGTGAACAGAGACTATACACCCATATGTGAACAGGGACTATATACATCCATATGTGAACAGGGACTATATACATCCATATGTGAACAGGGACTATATACATCCATATGTGAACAGGGACTATATACATCCATATGTGAACAGGGACTATATACATCCATACGTACAGCATGTGAACGTGCCTATTGTTTGACATGGTGTGGCAGTGTCATACATGTGGGAAAACAGTGGACAGTAATCAAACAAGGCTTCTTCTCATAAATCTTCCACTGAATAAAAAAAACAACCACATCACAGCCTGGGCTGCTGAAACATGGCGTCGCAGAAAAGTGTTTTAACGGGATGTGAGCCGTGTTCTGTCAGGCACTGGGAGGACGCCCGTCCTGGCCAGCCGGGGTCCTTCCAGCGTGTGGGCGAGCTGCCCCAGTTCAGGGCTGGGTCCAAGCCAAGGCCCGGAGAGTGTAGGTCCACTCCCCACAGAGGTATGTTGTGTGCTCCCGTTAGACAGATGTATGGAACGGTCCAGAAAACCTGCTCTCACACCCACACACACACACACAGAGAGAGGAGAGGAGAGGAGAGGGGAGGAGAGGAGGAAAGGAAAAGAGATGAGAGGAGAAGGGAGGAGAAGAGGAGAGGTGAGCAGACGAGAGGGGAGGAGAGGAGAAGGGAGGAGAGGGGAGGAGAAGAGGAGAGGTGAGCCGACGAGAGGGGAGGAGAGGAGAAGGGAGGAGAAGAGGAGAGGTGAGCAGACGAGAGGGGAGGAGAGGAGAAGGGAGGAGAAGAGGAGAGGTGAGCAGACGAGAGGGGAGGAGAGGTGAGCAGACGAGAGGGGAGGAGAGGAGAAGGGAGGAGAAGAGGAGAGGTGAGCAGACGAAAGGGTAGGTGAGCAGACGAGAGGGGAGGAGAGCAGACGAGAGGGGAGGAGAGGAGAAGGGAGGAGAAGAGGAGAGGTGAGCAGACGAGAGGGGAGGAGAGGAGAAGGGAGGAGAAGAGGAGAGGTGAGCAGACGAGAGTGGAGGAGAGGAGAAGGGAGGAGAGGGGAGGAGAAGAGGAGAGGTGAGCAGACGAGAGGGGAGGAGAGAAGGGAGGAGAGGGGAGAAGAAGAGGAGGTGAGCAGACGAGAGGGGAGGAGAGGAGAAGGGAGGAGAAGAGGAGAGGTGAGCAGACGAGAGGGGAGGAGAGGAGAAGGGAGGAGAGGAGGAGAGGTGAGCAGACGAGAGAGGAGGAGAGGAGAAGGGAGAAGAGGAAGAACAGAGACTGAAAACAGATGGCTTCATCACAATGTAAGGCTGATGGATGTGGATCACTTCAACCCATTAAACACACTGTATTTTAAAAAAGCATGACTTCAGACTGTAGAGCCACAATTTCGTCGTTCTCATTAGTGTCCATTAGTCCGAGTTCTATGCCTTTCTGCCAGACTGAACAGACCAGTTTAATCTCGTTTCCAGGTCCAGTCTGAGTCCCTGTGGACGCGTGCCCATTTCTCCACATCACACCACAAAGTCACCTAATAACGGGATCTAAGGGCGGGCTTGTTAAGGCGCCGTGGGCCAGAGTGTCTGCCCGTAGTAACCGGGCCAATTGTTCCGGCTACTGGCGGGAGTCTTGGCCCGACGAGGGGCATCCCCAGAGCGGGGCGGGGCGGGGGCAGGCCTGCTGGCACAGCCTGGCACACTGACCTGGCAGCTGGCATCAGGACCCAGGAGAGCCCACGGCCGAGAGAGAGGGGGAGGGGGAGAGAGCGACCAGACAGACGGCAGCGAGAGGGAAGACCAAAACTTGGCACCACATACAATACAAAGTAAAGCATTCACAGGCGGACACAGTCCAGCGACTGTGTGTGTGTGTGTGTGTGTGTGTGCGCGCTATACACCTGGCTGATGGACAGCTTGTGCAGGACAGCTTGTGGGGGACAGCTGAGGAGTGGTATGCCGTCCAGCGTGTCTCCAGGTCCCTGTGTGTGCGGAGGGAGTCCAGGGGGACGGACTGATCCTCGGGAAACCCCCCCAGCGCGCGGTATGCACGGCCCGGACGCTCTGGGAAACGCATTAGCCCACAATAGGCTTGGTGCACACTGACAGAAAGCTCTACAGGACCAGGAAGGGAGAGAGGGAGGAGAGAGGGAGGGAGGGAGGAAGGGAAGGAGAGTAGGAGGGAGGGAAGGAGGGAGGGAGGGAGGGAGGGAGGGAGGGAGGGAAGGAAGGAGGGAGGGAAGGAGGAAAGGAGGGAGAGAGGAAGGGGAGGAGGAAGGGAGGGAAGGAGGGAGGGAGGGAAGAAGGGAGGGAGGAAAGGAGGGAGGACGGGAGGGAAGGTGGGAGGGAGGGAAGGAGGGAGGGAGAGAAGGAGGGAGGGAGGGAGGGAGAGAAGGAGGGAGGGAGGGAGGGAGAGAGGGAGAGGAGGGAGAGAGAAGAGGGAGGGAGGGAGAGGAGGAAGGGAGGGAGGGAGAGAGGGAGGGAGAGGAGGGAGGGCGAGAGGGAGAGGAGGGAGGGAGGGAGGGAGAGGAGGAAGGGAGGAAGGGAGGGAGGGAGAGGAGGGAGGGAGAGAGGGAGAGGAGGGAGGGAGGGAGGGAGGGAGGGAGGGAGAGGAGGAAGGGAGGAAGGGAGAGGAGGAAGGGAGAGACGCCGTGGCCCCAGAACTAGCCATATGTAGAGTAAGGGAAACACAAGCCTGTTGAGCAGAGGTGCGGGCTGGAGGTCAACTCCCCCTGGGCCTGGAAACTAACAGACAAAAAAGGCTTTGTGGAGCGTGCGTGTGTGTGGGAGGAGAGCGTGTGTGTGTGTGTGTGTGTGTGGGAGGAGTGTGTGTGTGGGAGTTGTGTGTGGGAAGGGGGGGGGGGCGGGGGCATCATCTGCTGCTGCAGGGATTCTCCTGCCAAGTCAACGTGACCGACAGCAGCCGTTTCAGGGCACACGCACACACACGCACACGCACACACACACACACACACACACACACACACACACACACACACACACACACACACACACACACACACACACACTCAACCTCCCATAGTCCGTGTGATTTCAGTGTGTGTGTGTGTGTGTGTGTGTGTGGGGGGGGGGGTAAGAGATGGATGAGGTAATGGCAGAGGTAGCCCAGTTCAGCTCGGAGGAAACAAAGGCTATTAATTTCAGCAGAGCTCCGGTCTGCGGGCCGTCCTTTGAAGCCCGCGGGAGGGGAGAGACGCCGTCGAGACCGGGAGAGCGCGTGCACGTCCCGTCTACTCCACCCGTATCACTCACTCGCCCGCCGCTACCGACCCGCAATAAACAACGGAAGCGACCACCTTTATTTTTTTTGACGGTCTCCGGTGACACGGGGCGAAATGAAATAACTCTGCCGCCTCGTCTTGCTGCACGGAAGTCGGAAATACAACAGTCGCGCCCCGCGTCTGTGTGCCAAGTGTTATTAAGAACACATCTTCACATATTCACCTTCACAACGCTGACCCTGGTGAGGGGTTTGAGACGAGGCAGCTGCAGACTGGGTGTGAATGGCTAGAGAGAGATTTGAACCTATTTTGTCCCTGAGGATAGAGGACCAGCTCTTCACCACCTTAGCTGTGGAGGTTTGGACCATGGATGTATTATATAAACTGGATACAGCCACTCCATTCACTGGCCGCTATCAACAATGAAGCCCTATTGAACCGCGCCATCTTGGCAAAATTTGTAGTCATTTGACTATTTCCGGTTACTTTTGACTTGCGCAGTTGTGCTTTTCTGGCCTTCCGGTTACTTTTGACTTGCGCAGTTGAGCTTCTCTGGCCGACGCGCGTCCACGAAAAAGTTCACATTTCTCTGAAATGTAGACGCGCGTTCCCGGCTCTCCCCGCTTTGATTTAGCAATGAAAACCGGCTTGCATATTAACCTGTTTTTGTCAAATATATCAATTGGAGAAATTATTTTTTGATCCTGGCATCTTAGTTTTAACAGGTTAAATATAATTTAACATGTTTTGTTTGCTAGTAGATGGTATTCATTCCGTTCGCGATAACGTTATTGCAGCCAGGCTAAATTCCTCCAGGGAGCCAGTGACAGGCGAGTTGAAGAGCTTCACTCCCCGCCAGCAGGAGCTCTGGCCGCGGCTACCGCATCTCGGAAAACCCGCTGAGTTCCTGGCTGCTATTTCACACTCGCCCTTGATCAATCCCAATACCGATCCATGGTAATAATGAATCAATCGTTCAGATCAGATCGGCAGTGCTGCATGCATGTTACAACATCATTGTTAGCTTTATTAACATAACCATAGCCTACATTTATCTCTCTAACGTTAGGCTATCCATCACACCAGTCGGCCATTCGATAACTGGAAGCGGTGAACGCCAACGTTGACTGAAAACACCCAAACTCAGTGTATCGTTTCATCTTCATGCTACACATCAACTCCTTTACATTGTATGTGAATAAATTCCTGTTATTCTAAAAATATCCCATTTCTGTCCATTCTTGGAAAAGGCTAATAATTGCTGTCAAAAGATCACTCCAGTTTATCACCGTATCCCACTACCATTTCAACTATGCACAGGAGGTTGTCTTGTGGTCATTTTCATTAAAAAATGATTAGCCTGATCAGTTTGTTGTATGTATTAAGCCCTTTTTGAGCGTTTTGTGTGTGTGCATTGTTAAGTGTAAGCTTATACAGCCTACTCCAAACTTTAATGGTTACAGCAGTCTTGTCGTCTACAAGCAACAGTCTCTGGCTTTGCATGGCAATTTATGTAGTATCATCCGAGTTCTACAAATGCTGTACTTTTTTGTACTGTAAGTAACCCCTCAATTATTCAATTTTACTGGGGAGCAGTGACCATAGCCTACTTGCCAACCCTCCTGACTTCCGCGGGAGATTCATAAATTTGAACTAGGTTGTGTAGTAGATAGGCTACAATAAATTAGGACAGATGCACATTTACTGAACAGCACAGACAGAAGTCGGACATTAAAAACAATTGCTCCATACACACATAGATATATATATATATAATGTTTCACATTTCGTTTTAATGCTTTTAATGTCTAATTTGTAATGCTTTTAATGCCCCCCCCCCGCAATTTGGTTTGGAAATGCTCCCTATTTCTGAGGTCCCAAGGTTGGTGAGTATGGCAAGCTATAAGCTATTAATACAAGCATACCGCTCAAAAAGGGCTTAATACATACAACAAACTGATCAGGCTAATCATTTTTTAATGAAAATGACCACAAGACAACCTCCTGTGCATAGTTGAAATGGTAGTGGGATACGGTGATAAACTGGAGTGATCATTTGACAGCAATTATTAGCCTTTTCCAGGAATGGACAGAAATGGGATATTTTTAGAATAACAGGAATTTATTCACATACAATGTAAAGGAGTTGATGTGTAGCATGAAGATGAAACGATACACTGAGTTTGGGTGTTTTCAGTCAACGTTGGCGTTGACCGCTTCCAGCTATCGAATGGCCGACTGGTGTGATGGATAGCCTAACGTTAGAGAGATAAATGTAGGCTATGGTTATGTTAATAAAGCTAACAATGATGTTGTAACATGCATGCAGCACTGCCGATCTGATCTGAACGATTGATTCATTATTACCATGGATCGGTATTGGGATTGATCAAGGGCGAGTGTGAAATAGCAGCCATGAACTCAGCGGGTTTTCCGAGATGCGGTAGCCGCGGCCAGAGCTCCTGCTGGCGGGGAGTGAAGCTCTTCAACTCGCCTGTCACTGGCTCCCTGGAGGAATTTAGCCTGGCTGCAATAACGTTATCGCGAACGGAATGAATACCATCTACTAGCAAACAAAACATGTTCAATTATATTTAACCTGTTAAAACTAAGATGCCAGGATCAAAAAATAATTTCTCCAATTGATATATTTGACAAAAACAGGTTAATATGCAAGCCGGTTTTCATTGCTAAATCAAAGCGGGGACAGCCGAGAGAGCCGGGAACGTGCGTCTACATTTCAGAGAAATGTGAACTTTTTCGTGGACGCGCGTCGGCCAGAGAAGCTCAACTGCGCAAGTCAAAAGTAACCGGAAATAGCCAAGTGACTACAAATCTAGCCAAGATGGCGCGGTTCAATAGGCCTTCACTTTAGATTTCGATTCCTGGGGGCTTGGTTTGGACCTATAAGAGTGCACGGCCCGTCATCAGTCGGCCATGTTGGAGGTTGAAGCTACTGAATAGATAGATAGCTAGATAGATAGATCAATAGACAGGTAGATAGACGTATGTGACCTAAGCTTAAAGTCGCACTGAAATGAAAAAAGCATTCTGTCCCATTTTGGTTCACATACTATACATCACATACTCACACATTGGTCATAAGTGTTCACCTATTCAACGATGTATGCCAAAAAAATTACAAAATTCTACTTTTGTTGTAATCTTATATCAAAGTATATAATTTCTTACTTCCTGGAAAATGGTAGGTCACGTGCAATGACGACAACAGGTACCTTAGATTTTAGGCCAATAATCTCACGACATCCACCATCAATCAACGCTATCCTTCTATCGAATCTGTCTAAAGTTCTTAAAACCCGTCCACTTGTTAATTACTTGAAATACGTCAAACTACGGAAGTTAGATGTTCTCAAACGTCCGTTTCAGTGCGACTTTAAACCTCCAACATGGCCGGCCTTGAAAACCCTCTATACAGACGGACAGGAGCGGTCCTCAGGGCAGTGTGGGGCTCTCCAGTACTGAAGACCGCAGTTAAAAGAGTTGACCTGACAGAAACTTGAGAACACAATCAGTGACCCCACACCCCGCTAGTCTATAGACATAACACTTGAGCAGAACACACACACACGCACGCGTGCGAGCACACACACTCACACGCACACACTCGCAAACAAAGCAAACATTCAATTTAAAGCTAATAAGCTTGTTTCCTGACACCGTCCCGGTGTCGCGCGGGGACACAGATCATTGCTCATGTAAACCAGTCAACACACAACTCCTGGCTGTGTTCAACGGGAGAGGATGTGGCAGGAAGCAGGAAACCAGACCGGACGGAGGGGGGGGGGGGGTCGGGTCGGTCAGCGTTCTGCCCCTGGTCAGGCTCTCGTTTCTGGGATAAGTCACGCAGTCTGACAGGTCCTCTCTGGGGCTTCTTGGCGCGGCGACTGTTTTTTGTCGAGCGCGTTTCACACATGTCCCCCCCCCCCCCTGAAACGCATGAACGACGCGCAATCATGAATCCCGTGATTAATACAGGCTTCCATACGGCCGCGAGCCTAGCGACGGCGCAGGAGTCATTCCGGACGGTCTGATCAGATCAAGATGCGTCTGTTCCTCCCGGTCCTGTTGTTCCCGTGTGCCTCACCGTCCTCAATCCATCCCTAACCATCGCTGGGCCGTTGCCGCGCCCTCCAATCTGGTTCCAATAACCCCCAGCTTTATATAACTTTATTAGTTTAACAGAGAGGGAGGGGGGGTTGTACGGTGGCTCGGAGCCAGCAGTCGCCCAGCGATGAGAGCGAAGCCCCACCTGACTTTCTGAAGGTGTGCAATTCTAACATTTCCCATGAGCCTCTGCTCCAGACAGCGCTCATGCTGTTGCAGCTTCATAAATAATGTATGAACGAGCTGAGTCCAATCTCTCTCTCTCGCTCCCTCTCTCTGCCTACAGGAATATGAACACACGCACACAGACACACACACACAAAGTTATGTTAGCTTTATAAGCCCCGCTCGTACCAGCCCTAAAGCAGAATGGGTTATTTAATATGCTGATTTCATGGCAGGAATACAGCAGCACGCCTCACTGCACTTAACGCTAACAAACCAAAATAACAAAATGACTTCAGATCCCACCTAGAAAAGAACTGGCAGCCGTGTGTGTGTGTGTGAGTGTGTGTGTGTGCCCTCTTCTCTGCAGACGGAGCATGTCCTGTTACACACCGAACAGTGTTTCAGAGAACCATCATGAGGCACTGTGCTAAACTGTTACGAGTACACTTCATCCACATTACACTCATCCACGTTAACTGAGGTGTGTGTGTGTGTGATAGAGACAACACCGGCATTGTTGTTCTCAATGAAACACCTCAGCAGATACCCCTGAGCAGTAGCAGCTGTTTTAGAGAGGATCCCAGAGCAGCTCCATTAGGAAGCACTCACTCAGATCAGCGGTTAACAGCAAAACCTCCTCCTCTCCTCTCTGCTCCTCTCCCTGCTCCTCTCCTCTCTCCTCCTCTCCGCT